>NC_056735.1:1343655413-1343742913 GCF_019279795.1 Protopterus annectens | reverse complement strand
GCAGGGGCCCCTCCCTCCCATTCTCCCTGCCCCAGCTCTTCTAGCACATGATTCATTAAACAAACCTTGTATGTCTGGATCACAGTTAGGGCCTCATCCCTCTGTTATACAGAAGTGAGCTAAACTTTTTAGATTCTTAGTCTACATGCTCAAGTTAATTTCTCTGTCTGTTTCAATTCCTTCACAACTCAGTTTTCCAGTACCTCTTTCCACCTCCACTCTGGCCATCTTTATTCTGGTATAACATCTTCAAACTTTATATTAGCTCTCAAGAGGTAAAAATCTTTAAAATACTTTCCACTGTTACATAAACTATGCCTTCTTGTCTTCGGCATTATAGTAGATTCTGACCATTTCTGTTATATGTGCCCTCCCACCTGAGCATTTCATTACCTATCTGTGTCAGGTCCATCCTTCTAACTGCATGGCTCACAAAAAAGATCTGGATATGCCCTGATTTATCCAAGAAAACCTATGCAGTACAGTTAACTGTGACCATCATCTGACACTCTGTAACATCTGGTTATTGTTGTTTTTCCCCTGACATTTCAGTGAAATGTTAAATATTATGGTAATTCTGCTCAAAGCCATGTTTGCAGTCAATCTATAATTCTAAACTATGCCTTCTTAAAGTCGTAAGTTGATCGGTTACTACAGGAAACCACTGTGAATAAGTTACAGACATAATGGCATATCTGTTTCTCATGAATAACTTAAGCTTCTGGTCAGTATGTCTTTTCCATTCACAAATGATTGCTTACAGAATAAATACATGCAGCTACAGTTACTTACTTCATGTTTGTTTCATCTTCCTGCTCTTTACTTCCAGAGCTTGAAATTTAAATAAGCTTTCCTCTCATACCCTTGATAAAATAAGCACTGAATATGTTAACCCTTTCATAAATCTAGTCCTAACAAGTCTGCCATACATATACTTTAGTTTTATTTATTTTTTATGTGTTTTTATTTTTTATTCATTTACTTTTTAGATTTTCACCCAGATTGGTTGGATTAGAAACGTTTCAGCTACAACTCAGGCCATAGGCAGATATACACAACAGCACAATTTAGTTTCAGAAGGCATGATACGTGTTACATGTAAATCTGTACACCTAAACATGCAAAAAACACACACACACACACACACAGAGGAAACAAAAAATTACTGTTAAAGAAAATCGTATACAGTCAGTAGATGATGATGTCAATATCTCAATAAATGAGCTCCTTTCAAAGTTCGGAGCTCAGTGCAAAACTCTAAGAAACACCCTACTGCCTGCCTACAAAAAAGTCCTTATTAGTATGGTTTTAACTGCATTGTGGTAACTCTCTCTCTCTCTCTCTCTCTCTCTCTCTCTCTCTCTCAAAGCCTTCTGAAAGTACAGAAGCTCATAGGTTCATTGATTTTTACAAGCTTATGACTCAAATGCCAGTAAGCACCTTCCTCCAGTTGTATACTTCCTAGCTCTCATCTAACTGTCTAATTTAGCATTAAAGCTGCCCAAGGAAATTAGTTCCTATGTCGTGAGCCAACCCCTTTTGCAAGCATTAGTACAACCAGCAGATTTAGTATTGCAAATATAATGTATGGCACACATTGAAGGAGTAATTTCATAACAGTGTCATAAACAGCCATACAAAGCAAGATATAAACCGCCCCAAAGTAGTATGAAAACAAGAGTACCTTTCAAGGAGGCAGTGTTGTAAAGAAGAAACATCATTTACTTTTTTCTGAAGTGTCTCAAAATGTATTCTATCTGCACAAATTAACATGAAAGATAATGAACAGAGGAGATGTCTGAAAGTTTTCAGTGCTAATTTAAAAAGATCACACCCGAGAAAAGAAAAGAAAAAAACATATCTTGCATAACAGAGCAAAAAGTGCCACTTTGAAAATTCTCCGCAAGAAAATAGTCCTGAAAAATATGGTGAAGCTACTTAAAAGATGCTTTGTGCAGATACAGTAAAACCCAGTGCATACGTGCTACTGTATTACAGACAATGAATATGTCTTTCTGTCTAAGGAAAAAACTTTATGATCTGCTAACAAAGGGAAGGTATCTCGGTGTGTGCGTGCATGTCAGTGTCTGTTTACTGCCACTGGTTTAGGCGCTATATGGTTGTGGTGCTGGTGGAAATATAATACAGCATGCTAACAGTGCAAACAATATCCTGTAGCCACATTTACTTAATTTGGTTATTTTCTAATAATCACTTTACCCCATTCAGGGTCATGGGTAAAACTTGTCCTGGCAAGTAATGGCAGAGATCCAGTCCTGGATGCGACATCAGTCAACTGCGGGACATAGACACATACTCAAATTCATTGGCTTCCTATTGAAATGTGGGCACTCGAAATGCTGATTGCTGACAAGCTGCAAAAAAGACTGAAAATGCAGGAGAAAAGCTAATTTCAAAAATCACTCTTCTCCTTTAAACTTCTTTTTGAAGGAGGAGTACCCTGCACACCCCTCATGTGGGGACAAACCTTCCACACCCTCAAACTTATATATACCATCACCAAGATTGCCATACCTCAAAGAAAATGGAATATTCCAAGAAATGACATCTCGGACATAACTCTGATCTTTTGGACATTCAGTCTCAGCATTTCGGGACTCGATCTAGTGGGACCCAACATTTCAAATGGTTACTCAAATGAATAGTTTGCACTCATCCAAGGCAATTTAGAGGATCACCATTTCACATGTAGGCACATTTTCATGATGTGGGAGGATACAGGATACCCATAAAAATTTATTCAGATACAGGACACATAACTCCACACACGATAAGCCTTCATGTATCCAAACTGGGTAATCAGGTTCAGTAAAGTAACAGTGCTAACCACTGCACCTTTGTTCTGCCCAACCATTGCCACCCACAAAACTGGTAATATTACTAATTCCAGGGAAATGTGCAAGTAGCTGTTCTGTCAGTTACTTATAACTGCTGTGAAGCAGGATTTCTACCGCTAGCATTACAATGGCTTTGTGTGAATCCTGCTGATGCTGCTTGGTGTGACGTGTGCTGCTACTTTGCATGTTCTCTGATGATGATTCTCGTGGTTCTTGCTGCTGATTTGTGTTGTCTCCGGTGTTATCCTTTCTTATTACTGTATATAATCCATGCTGTCCCTTTGTGTGGTGCATACATGCTATGGCCTTAATTCTAAATCTTACTGTACATTTGTGCCTCTGATCTAGAACTCTAGAAATATAAGCTAACAGATGGATTTGTCATTCTCGATTCTTGCTGAAATATTAACAGGTTTGGGAATAAGTTCTTGTATTTGAAGAACAAGACAAGGGGATGAAGGTCGGACATCATGAGAGTTTTCTCCACAATGGATCGGAAGAAGGATACAGGCCATAGAAGTCTCTTGACTCACAGTGGAGTTTACATGAACTATATACCTTTCTACCATTTGGAAACTATACATCAGAACTCACTAGGCAGTGTACAAAAAAAAAAGTCAACAAGACTAAGGTTATCTCTTCAAAACATTGCCTGCTGCCTAATTCCTGTACAAATCCAAACCACTAATTAAATAATTTTGCCTGGATGGACTTAACATGAAATGAAACAATCTGAGAACCAGACATATTTGCAGAAATCAGAAAGAAAGAAATAGGAATAAGGTAAACCAGTAAATCAACAGCATATTGGTCACAAAGGAAAACCAAAAATATTTCTTGAAGGACTACACAAAATTAGTTGAAGTACACTGCCCTTTTTATGGATCAGCTGTTTTTTCTGGAGAAAGAGTTTTTTTCCTCCACCACACTTGGACTGTTTCCAGCACTGCAACGTTTCTGCAACATACCTTACTTGTAATTTTGCTCCGCTAAATAATTTCCACACCTGCAAATACATATTATTTTTTTCCTGTGTCAGGAAAACAACTGAATTCTACTATACTATAATCTATGCTTTTCATTAGTTGAAAAATGGTTGTCTTTTATTGATATTCTTTACCGTAAACCATGACTACCTCAGATCCTTTGTCATATTCCTGTCTTACTCAGTGTTCTTTTGTACTACTTATGTTGGACACTAAATAGGCAGCCCATTAGTAGGGAGAACACTGGTCTGCACGGACAGTGGCCCATACTTGACTAGTACCTTAAGTGCTAAAGGGAAGTCTGCTAGAGGACGGCATGACCAGTAGCTGGATCTCCTTCTCCAAGGATAGGGTGTGGGATTCCCTATCACAAGATCTACCTCTAAGGGAGGCTAGAAAACTAAATCCAGGCAAAAAAGATGGAAGGATAATTGCTCCTGTGATGAGTACAAGCACATGTATCTCAACTTCCTTACAACATCAGGCTAAGTTAGGACAAAGCAAGGCATTCCTTGTACTGTCACATTTTAATCTATCACCCTGCTCTTAGAATTTCCTCTTGGGATAATACATCGAAGGATGAACAGGTCACATGATGGAAAATACATACGAGAGGCTGTAAGCTTAATGTCTGGAAAAGATGTGAGAATGAAATATAAAAACAGCGAAATAAAAATTATTCAGCCTCAGCCTTCATTATATTTTCATTAATTCTGTACATTGGTTTGACTTTCACAATGCTTGACTTATCAGCTTTCTTACAACAGAGTGTACTGTTGTTACATTTTTTTCAGTTCAACATCCAATACAGTCTTTTCACATTTAAGAGAACAAGCCTGTGGCTTACATTAATATTTACAAATGACAAAATTATCTACAAAATTCTATCTAGCTAGGCTGGCAGCCTTCACCCATCTTCACATACACGCACACACACACACACACACACACACACACACACATATATATATATATATATATATATATATATATATATATATATATATATATATATATATATGGGTCTACTTCTGTTCTTCGAAAACACACTTTATAGAAGAACAGAAAGCCGAACTCACTTTAACAAAAGTGCCTTCAAGGGAAAATGCACTTTCGCGAATAACAGGCAAGCCCCCCCCCTGCACCCCCCACACTCCCTGCTACTTAAATATACTAACTCCAAGATCGCACTACATTGAGGAAAAGAGTATATTTCCTTATTGTCACAGTACTGTGCCTCAGTAAAATGTCATTCGTGAAAGTGCATTTTCACTTAAGTGCACTTTCGCTAAAGTGGGTTTGGCTTTCTGTTCTTCAATAAAGTGTGTTTCCGAAGAACAGAAGTAGACCTATATAACAGAAGTAGACCTATATATATATATATATATATATATATATATATATATATATATACATATTTATATATATATATATATATATATATATAGAGAGAGAGAGAGAGAGATATATATATATAAAACATGGAATATGATAGCTATTGTAAGGACTTCATTTTATTCATTAATGCAATTACTTTGAAACAACTTGATTCTCAAAAAGCACAAACAAGTAGAGTAAAAGAAATGGCATTGTAAAATATAAATAGATTCTTTAGTTGTTATGGTGCATATAAACCTTGTTGGTCATAAAAATGACATTTCCTCCTCAGTAAAGTAAATGTACCGTGTATACAGAGGATATAAAAACATGAGGGTTGCCTGACAGTCAAACTGTCTCTGTGTACAGAGAGTGTGGGAACATAACGTCTGTAAGCAGTGAATGAGTAAACAGACAAACCTGAAAGCAAACCAAGAAGTAATGGTTAGACTACATGGTTCATATGAAACAATGGGAATATATTACTAATTTATTGAGGAATAAATAAAGAGGTATAAAGCAGGAGATTAAGACATATAAATCACATGCAAACTCCAGAGAGGCTGTGAAAGCAAAACTATACAAGCATGCTAACAGCTTAAGTTCTAGTACACAAATTAAATCTAAAACATACTAAATGTTAAAGAAAGCTAGTGTCATCATTAATTTTAAATGTATTACCTTTACATTACTGAAATGAAATAAAAAAGATGAAGCACTCACAGAATAAATAATGCAAAAACAATATAAAAATATAAAACAAAATTTTCATATGAAGTACCAAACCTTAAGTTGTGTCAAACAGAGGGTAACCATCCCACTTCAATACTGTATAATACACAGACAGATTAAGGTAGCACATTATTAATGCAACTGATACATGTAAGATATATAGTTTTAAATGTTTCAGTTAATCAAACAGTCAGCCATCGGCAGATAAGCATGTGTATAATAATAATATTGAATTTTAAGATTTATGAATACAATTATTGCTGATAAATCTGCCTCTATCTACTCATTCTCAGCTGATGTTTGCTTGTAATTGCAGCTTTTACTAAGCGAGTTTGTAATTCTGCATTTCAACTGATATATTTCTTGGAATATATATTGTTTATTTCTCTTTGTACATCTTGCTGGAGGGACAGGTTCATAACCCACTGCCCATACTCTGGGATAGACTTCCCACCAGAGCTCCTCACTGGCCCTCTTCAAGAGAAATCTTGATGAGTGGATGGGAAATAAAAAGTTCACCCCCGAGATCACTCCAGTGGCTCTACTTGATGGAGGCACTAGGAAATAACATCAGGCGGCACGATGCCAGGGCACTTCTATGGGTTAGGCTTGTAAAGGTTCCAGGGCCATTAGCCTAGTACACACCTATGAACCTATTTTATATCTCTTAGAATTTATGCTATTATATGTGCTCTGTGTACTGATTATGGCTGAAAATGGTCTTCAGATTGTTCCATTTGACCAGTAAGCAAATAAATAATTTAAAATGAATAAAAAAGTAATGTTTTTTCCGCAAATGCAATATGTTCTCGTAGTTGTCCCAGTTACATAAATGAAATATGCAACAGGTGGCAATTAGAATACTTGTTTATATTATACAGATGTTTGTGATCATTAATGTCATGTGTGAAATTTTTAGGTCACAGGCAACTGTGCATTACGAGTGAGTTATTCCACAGATAGATAGATAGATAGATAGATAGATAGATAGATAGATAGATACATAAACAGAAACACACACACATATAAATATATATATATATATATATATATATATATATATATATATATATATATATATATATATAGATTTAGATATATAAAGATCCTTGTAGTGAGGTGCAATAGTTTTCCAGCCTTGAGAAAAAAAAAACATCCCACCCTTAAGGAAAAATATTAAACCACAGGAAAAACAGGTACTTCCTGAGCACTGAAATTGTTGTCTGAGACACCTTAAAATAGGGGAAAAAAGAACCACAAACTGTAGCCAATCTCATTTGGGACTTCAAAGAAACCGATCACATATAACCAGTTTAGAACTGAATATTTCTTTATTGAAAAAATAAAAGATAATAAACAGATGAGCACTTTCACCCTTAGCAGAGCTTCAAAGGGACTGCTAGACAATTCTCAGCATGGTCCTTAATAGCTGGAGTTATGATTACAGCAGCGCATCACTTATGGGTTATAACATGTATTTCTTAGTACTTGTTGCACATTTTAAATATGGTAAACGGCATCTACTTACCGCATCAAGGATAAGACAATGTAGTAATGTGTGTGCATAGCTAGTGACTATACTTACATAAAGTGCCTGCATCATTTAGATACTAGTTATATAGGATGGGAATACAGCACATAGGTGATAAACTATTAGCTACCAAAAGGGGTACATATGCAGAACGGGGAAGGAAAGAAAGTGAGACCTATCCGCCTTTGGCTTGGCCAAATAACCTAAGACATACTTTTATGACCCCCAACTCAAATGAACTGACAGTAAACAATGTATTAAAGCATATAAATACTGCATGCTGTATAAACATTAGTTAGATCTAATGAAGCTCTGTTAAGGCTGAAAGCATTCATCTATTTAATATATTTTACGTTTCAATAAAGAGAATCAAATTCTGACAAGTTATAAGTGCTTGATTACTCTGAAGTCACAGATGAGACTGGCAGGAGTTCATAGATCTTTTTCATTGATTTTAAGGACTCTCAGACAGTTTCTTCAGTACCAAAAAGTACCAGTTTTCCCTGTGATTTAATTAATATATGTGTATATATGGTTTACCTTTACAATGTCGATCACGGATTACCGAACGGCCACATCACTGAATCGTTTCCGCAAAACCAGAACCACAAAAACTTTCAAATGTCAAAAAAAAAACTCAATCATTTCTGACCGTGCCACACCTACAAACCAGTGCTAACATGGGTCAAAAAGGGGGCAAGATTTTGCAGTTCAGAAATTCAGTATTCGAGGTTTTGTGAAGCTGCAGTTCGGTGTTTGCAGAAGCAGGTTCGACATTCATATTATGAAGCACACCTCACTTTATGATGTTTCAGTCCTGACAATATTGTAAACTGTATCATGATATGATGTGCTAAAAACAATAACCTTGCAACTAATGTTGGAATTTATTTCTGCACACAAAATGGTATTTAAGAAAGACATGTATTTTTCTGTATTAGGTAGAAAGTTTTTTTTTTTTTTTAATAGTGCTTGTAACAAGTAACATCTGATTAGTTTTACTGTATAAAAAGGAGAGCTATTTCTTACTAAAGGGAGAGTTCTTTGCCTGGAACAGCAATTCACAGATGTATTTTTTGAAGAGAAGAGACAAACTGAAGCCCAGAGAAGCCTGAAGCAAACTGGAAACATTCTGCTGAGATTCCAGCCAGGGGAAACTGCCTGAGAGTATTTTTGAACTAAACCTGAACTGTTATGAGGGACTGTACAGATATTGTGTTAGTTATGTTTCATGCCCTGAAGAGTTTATACCACTTAACTGTTATTTTTGTCTTGACCCTATTTGTGTGTGTGTGTGTGTGTGTGTGTGTGTGTGTGTGTGTGTGTGTGTGCACACACACACACATATATACACACACACACCCTCACACACACATAACCAGTAGATATAGATATAGATATAGATACAGATATACAGTGGATATAAAAAGTGTACACACTCCTGTTAAAATGCCAAGTTTTTGTGATATAAAAAATGAGACCACAATAAATTATTTCAAAGTTTTCCCACCTTTAATGTGACCTATAACCTGCAAAATTCAATTGAGAAATCTGTTAGGGAAAAAAATATAAAAAATAAAAAAAAACATACAATAAGCTGGTTCCATAAGTGTGCACACCCTTAAACTAAAACTTTACACCACAAAGCTTGTTGTCCTGCAAAGTGTTCACCCTCTCTGCCTATGCCTATTGCCTGCAGCATCACCTTCAGCTTCAGCCTGTAGCACACACATCTATGTGTAAAAAGTAGCTGCTACAGATATTCTCTAGGCATGATGTAGTATCTGTCCCCCAGTGATTTCCACCCCAACATATGAGAAAGGGATTGTGATCTACATTGAGGCTTTATATCCTGTTCAGTGGTTGCATGGAATTGGCTGGTTATACTGTAAATCAACTATGTTGGCTGCAGTTATAATTTCAGAAGCACAGATTGGCACAGAGGCAAATACGTGCTAATGAGAACCATGTTATAAAGACAAACATCTAGCTAAGGGAGCCATTATGTATGAGAGTTACTTCGCAGGGTGAACTCGTTGGCACAACATTTACATATCTGCACCTTCAACAGATGAGTATTGTACTCCATCAGGTATGTAGCCATTCTGTTTCCAACATGATGCATATGTGTCAATATACTTAGGGGGAATGGAGATTAGATCATTAAGCCATTCTTAATACTGTAATGATGACATGTCATTGATACACCTACAGAGGAACTGGAGTACAGTTAGGGTAGAATGCCTTTTGCTAATTAAGTACACCAGTCTCCTGGAAATTTCTCTTAATAGCTGTTGTAATACTACACTGTTATTTGTTTTGCACTGTTGTTTTTATATATATTATAAGGGAGGTTTACAACTAGGGCCCATACTTTAATTGACTCCTGTGTTGGGTGTGTAATCATACATCAGTATCTGTCATGGCAGAAACAGGAATAGCTGCCTATTGGTACTATCCTAGTTGCATCCACACCTCCTTACTATGTTTGCACGGTGTTGAATATGAGATGTGTAATCAAGCAGTGAATACTGTTAGCCATCTATTATTGCTCTACTGTACTCCCATGTATGTGATCCTGATGGTTTACTGTTGAATTGGTGAAGTGCCTATGCTCGACCAGCATGTGGTCGAAAGGCACTTTTCCAATGGGCAGAATGTAAAACCAGAAAACATCGACAGTGAATGAGTAGTGTAGGTTGATTATCTGAGTTCGGCATTGTGAATGGAGATCGCGGTTCAGTGAGGAACAGAAAATTAAGCCATCTCCTCAATGTAGTGCAATCTTAGAGTTGGTATATATAATTTGCAGAGGCTGTGAGGGTGCAGGGGAGCTTGCCCCCTGCAAAATAGTAAAATACATTGTTGATTGTGGAATGTCATGGTACATTAAGCTGCATAGCATGGGTGACTGATGTCACCTTCTGCTATGCCGAATACATTGAACTATGAGTGTCAGTGTATTCAGTTTTGACTTGGCTGCCTTTTTGACGGTATGGATTCAGCATATCGGGTCAAAATTGTGACCAGTCAATTAATGCAATTTTGTTAATTCAATAGTAAACCGATCCTGACTTGTGTTCCCATTTTGCTGTCTTTCAGGAAATATGTATTTCCCATGCTGGGCCCCTTTTACAGATGCTGAAAATGACATCATCGTGGGGGCCTTGCATCAACACCATCAACTCCTACTGTCCAGGGTGAGGCCAAACAAGGAAGAACAGGTAGCAGTGTGGGCTGACCTGGTTTGCAATGTGAATGCTATTGGTCACCAGAGCAGCACATATGAGCAGGTGCAACACCATGCTACTGATATGATCAATGCCACATGCAGAAGAGCAGCAGACATGGCCAGGGATCCTGGTGCTATTGGTGGAGGACCTGTGGCAGAACAATCACTGTCAGCCACTGAGGAATTTCTGGTGAACCTAGGAAAATAGGACAGGTCCCAGGCATCCATCACATGGTATGTTCTGGATGTGGGTGCCACTCTTTCCATGCAAGAGGAGCTTCCAGGTATGCTTAGCTGGATCAGCAGTGGAATACTGTAGCATTCAGTGTGTCAGGGTGTACATAGTATTATGTGTGTGTCAGGTATTGTTTTTGATGGGGGGGAGTTAGTTGCAGTTTGAATCTCATGCTCAGATTGTGACCAACATACCATTTAACATAGTAGGTACTGTAAGTGTGAGATATTTTGACTTATTAGCCTGTTATAGTGAAACATGTGGTGCTGTGTACAGTACTTCTCCCTCAAATTTTCACTAGACTGTCAGGAATCAGACCTGGTTATGCACCTTCTCCTGGTAATCACAGCATTGTTTTGTTAGAGATGTAGATGTAGTGCAATGTATTCACTAAAGTTTTATCCCAGGCCTGCCAGCAGGATTGATGTACTGTCTGCATGATTGCCAACTGCACATATATTTTCCAACTGAACAGTTTAGAATCATGCCTATGCCTTGTAAGTGTGACCACACTGAAAGATTTAACAGTATTTTTAGGATATTACCAATTACCAAATGTGTCAACTGTGCAGAGGTTTGCCAACTGTCAAATGTGTACATCATTACTGCTCATTAGATTCTTGATTAAAGAGCTTTTTGTTTACAAAAGACTACAGATGTTTATTAGAAAATGATGTCCTCATGTCCTAGTATATGAGGTTGGGGAATAAACAAGTTTGTAATACTGACAGCATTGTATACAGCTTAACATATACTGCAAGATAGTACTGTAGAGCATAGTAGTTCAGGTATTAATGTAATGCTTTTCCCTTTTTATCACAGGTGACCAGGGGGGTTGGTCTCTGTCCTCTTCACAACCTGATGTCACTGTCTCTTCAGTCTCTGATGATGATGGTGGCCAAAGTGAGGCACAGATGGGGGTTGCAGGGGACTGAATCTGTCACAGATGTTGATATCCCTCTTCTGCCTCATTATCAGTCTGTATGTCTATGCATATCCAATCCCCTGAGGCCACAGATATTGGATAGTCAGAGGGTGGGGGCATTGAACAGGAAAGTGTGGCTACTATGGCTGCAGTGAGTGTTGATGTTGACCATCAAAGAGATGGGGAGGTTCCACAGAGGTGGACTGATAGAGGTGCTCATAGGAGGCCTGCTGTCCTGTTGCAGGTGTCTCATCACATGTCACTCGGTGTATGTTTAGGGCCATCATGGAGGCACAGGCATGTTCTGAAAGAAACTCCAGATGAATGCTCAGGGTTATGGATGCAGCACAGTCTGACAAACCGGAGTACCTCCACCACATTGCTGATACCCTGGATCAGTTGACAGATGCAGTGGAAAGACGTTGGTCTGAGACAGATCGCAGATTATCTGTCTTGGAATGCACATTGTCTGTGACGGAACATCCAGTTGGAGTTGAGCATCGGACTTGTTGGTATAGGTCAAAAACTACATCTGCTGAGAGTCCACATGGCTGTGCACAGTCACATTCCCATAGTGGCAGTACAGCCAGTGCTCCAGAGGGAGTGTGCTGTCCACACCACGACATGGCAGACCATGGGCTTGTGGTCCTGGGTGTTCCCATGGAGAACACAGTCCCAACAGACAGTAGTCACCCACAGGTACTAGCCTCACTCCTGACCCTGGAAATGGAGGTGCCAGAGCAACTCCTGGCAGAGCCAGTTCCCATGTTTGGGGAAGGAGATGGTAAACTGTCAGCTTTACCATACACAGGTCAAAGCTGTCCAACATACTGACACATAGGGCTAGCACTGACCTTGACTGCGTTCACGCAGATACTCACACGCCACTGTCACAATCAGGTCACCTACAGACACACACACATGGCACTTTTCCATGGTCTACCTTGCCTGCTTTCCTTACTGACTCACACACACCCTTGCCAACCTATTGGGTCAGCCTAGGCCTCCTGCGCACTCACACAACACCCTGTGAAAGTGATGATACCTGTGTCACATCCCTGTCATCCTTGTCATTGATGTAGGGAAATTAAGCTATGTGTCTGATGCACAGGGTGACTATCTAAATTACTATGTATTTGTTTCATCCATTGTTGCCTTTGACATGCCACTTGTACTGCTCACTGACAGGTATTGTTTCCTGCCGGTTGTAATGAGTAAACCACATTATTTTGTGTACATTATGTTGGATGATGTTGTAATGGCTATATACTTACTCAGTGTAAGTTGTCTATTGGAACTGTTTATGTTTCAGTTTCAGGACTGTGTAGGATACATCTATGAGTACACAGATGCAATAAAGCCATAGACATCAGGGCACAGGGTGGAATGTCAGCGCAGAAGAAACATGTCTTCAGAAAGTTAAAGCAGTATAGATGCATGGCTCCATGGGTTCATATGTGTATAACAGGATAAGAAGAACAATGGCTTCTTTCAGCCGAGTCATGCACCCCTAATCTCTGACAATGTCTATTATCCTTAATAAGTGTAAGCAGGGTTTTGGGAGCTGACACATCTACAAGCTGTAGCATATGAGATGAACTATCTACAATTTCCCTGTGTCCAGTACAGACATTTGTCCTAAACCAGTTATGATTGTCTTGTTCTGCATCCCATTCTGTAACTTGCACATGATGTGCATTACAGTGGCAGTGTGCAGAGAAGCCTGTCACATATAGGGTGTATTGTGTGGGCTACATACCTGTTTCTCCAGCATGTCCTAGTCATACCACAGTAAAGGTGTATCTGTGTAGAGCAGGTAATTCTCGTGCTAGTCCTCTCTTGGATATGCAGAAGGTACACAGTGGGATTTGACACCCTTGTGTAAGGCAGCCAGACACCTCCCCTACAATGCATGTAGGAGACAGAATACACAGTTATGGCCTTGACACAGTCTGCATAGGACATGTTATGTACACTGTGTATTTGTTTACAGTGGAACCTTTGTGTCTGTTACAGTTGTCAGATATGACTGTGTAACAGCAAAGATGGCATTGCACTCAATGATAGGTGTGATGATAGCCAAATAGAGTGTAACAATGACATGCTGGGATTTACATGCCATGCATTTCTCTACAAGTTGTGCAACATTGAATGAATCTCCACATCTTACCGACCAGTGAAATTCAAAGGCTACATCACTCTGTGTGTCCATAAGGCCCTAACTAATGTGTCTACTGTTGGACGTGTGCGGACAATACAATATTTACCAGGGGTGGATGACTTCCAGAAGTATAGTATTGTGCATTCCTTGGCATTATTATTTGTCAATGGCTCTGAAAACAACTGAATGTGTGTATCAGCCCATCCTGGATAACTGTTGGTTCTGTGTGGAATTTAGTGACAACTCCTAATTTACAATCATCGTCAAATGTACTCATTCTGAGGTCACTGAAGGGTATGGCTAGGAGGGATAGTCCCAGGAATGATGTGTGAGGGAAGTCCTCATTGTAGCAGTGGACTACACAATGCTATCTTCCCAGATAATGACACTTGGCTGTCCACCAGCTGATGTACTAGTTTGTAAATAACCTGTACAGTGTTTCAACAATGCCTGATGGTCTAATCTTGTCAAATCATTCTTAGGTCTTGGCAGGTGGAGTGAGTCATTTTCCCCTCATACATTGCATAGTTTAACACTCAATGAGGTCCACTGGTTAGGGTATGCATGACCTGACTTTGAACAAAACAAACTGGGTTTGGGCCAGTGTCTGCAGGTGTTCTACATTGTTACTGATCATTTCCATGATAAGTCTTTTCATGGCTTTAAATATAAGAGTACTGAGAGATCTGTGGATAGTGGTTTGTCACTGGATGCTAGTTGTTCTGCGTACAACTAAGTAGTAAAGTTAATTTTACCATGGTTTCCAACAAGATAGTCATCCAAGGTGTCTTTGTCTGAACAGAGCACAGGTGAACAATGGAGGGGAAAGTCATACGTACACCCTGTGAAGGTAACGTGGGAGTGTTTACACAGTTATTCTGCAGTTGGACACTATTCAAGCAGTGTGTACTGAAATGACACAATTACCTTGTGAGGAATGCTGACAAGAGGGGAGTCCCCTGCAATGCTGGTGCCTAGCTACTACTACTGCTGGTCTCACCACAACCACTCTCTCCTGGGATACCATGGTTTATACTTTGTCTCTCACCAGAAGCAAAATGTTAGTACCAAGCTTAAAATGAGGAGCAGGCCACAGTCTGTTTGTTCATCCACATAATTGTCCCACATCATGCTAGACAGCCAGACACTCAATTGAGTCTGGCATGTATTATGCCTTGTATTCCAGGGTTGTTAGGATTTCAGTAGGTAATGACTAGATGGTGAGTTGGAGCACAGCGGCAGCATCACAATGTAATGTTCAATGTCCAGAAACATAGAGATCTAAGGTTGCTGAACAGGCCCCACAGTGGCAGTGATCCCTGCTGGTGACAATTTCACAGCAGTTCATGCAGCCTGACCTTCAACAGCTTCATAGTGCACAACTGTATGACATAGATCTGAGGCCTTCTGCAGAGGAATGGCTACCTTTGGCCAAAGTGTAGGTACCTCACACATGTCCTAGGTATGTCATACTGTACATTTATGTAACTGGAACATGCCTGTATTCCCACATCATGTCACACAACATTCAGTTTGGTTTGCTGTCTGGTTGCTTGAGAGGTACTGTAGAATAGGAAGACCAAAGTAATGACTGCAAAGTTGAACAAGGTCTCTGAGCATGCACAGATATCCACATCTCCACTGCAAGGAGTGCCTATAGACGGTGTGCTTGAGGGTGTCAACCCCAACAGTGCAGCAGTATGACCCTAACGTAGCTGGAGTTGTACATTGTCACATTTGTAGGTATGCTATTCTGACCATGCCTAATAACAGGATTATGGTTAATCCAAGGGCCACATGCCTGGCAAAGCATTGTACTCACTCAACCATGTTATGGCACACTGTCAGGTGCTGTGTTACCTTAGGAGAACTACATAAAGGTGATAACAAGTTACAGTTCAGCATCTGTCAGGCCACTGTCGAACAATGGCCTGTTGTGATATACACACAAACAAGACTCTTTTGCTAATGCCATTATCAATGACAGCTGTTGAGGTGCAGAACGTGTCCCCACCTCTATACTCCTATGCCACACAAGCACATGTGAGAGATGCAACTATATCACAAACTTTGATTTCATGCTGCCTCACATACCAGTCAGTACATATGACAATGAGCAGTTTGCCAACATGCACACCTCACCATATACTCCACCCACACCCACATCACAAACACCTGCATGTGTGGAGCTCCTTACCAGACACATATACAAAGAACATACACCTCAGAAACAACTGCAAGCTCACTACACATAATCATACATCTGCAGGATATAGTGCACATAATAGCACATGTACCACTGCCTCAACAGTGAAATACCTGAGGCAAAACACAAACTCAAACCTATTATTCATAGGTGATTACATCATGAGGCACACTGGCTACATATGTGAAAGGTCACATTTAGCTGACCATGAGGTGCCAGGATAAACCATACCAAACAAGCATGCAGGTCTGTCAACATTGGGTAACGTTATAATGATTTCATAGGTCCTGTTGGTGTGTACAGCTTGAGACATACCTTAATGGAATGTATGCAGACACGTGACTGAGCTTACAGACTCTGTGTCTCTGGTGGGTATGCTCATAGTCTTCAGCTGCATTTCAGCTTCATCTAGGATGATGGCTCAATAAACATGGAAAATGATTGACGTCAATAATTGGCTTATTGTGTGGTGTCATTGTAAGGGGTTCCAGTGCATGTCAGCCGGGAATGACTTGCTCAACAGACCTCTATGCTTTGCCACAGATGATGTTCCTCTGTCACCCCTGGGAGTTTGTGTACTGGCCAAGGCTCCTGACATCCCTATACTGCATCTTATAGGGGGTGTCTCAAGGGAAAAACTTCCAGTGAGGAAACGCCATCTTCAAACAGCATCACAGTTATGCCGCTACACACTAGGAATGCCAACACTAAACTCCAGTCACTGGAAGGGGTCCCCACCTTGGAAGATGCAGACATTTGCACAGTCACAGACACCTGGTTCAAGGCTGTGGACAGCACCACAACCATACCAGGCTACATGACCTTCCACATGTGCATACCTCAATCTGAAAGTATGCCAGGTAATGCAGGTGGTGTAGCCATATTTGTTAAAGATACATACACATCCAGATTGGTTCTGCTCACTGCTGTTAGGGCACCTAATCAAGCCACTGGCAGCTACAGGAGCAACTCCATGAATCAGGACACCTGTTGTGCTTATTTGAATCTACTTGTGTCTATCAAGATACATCACAACACCATGGTGTGGTGTGACGTTCACTACCCAGCAGTTGTGTTGGTTACTTGTGCTCAAACTCACTTGCCAAAAGTTTAGCCCATGTCCTTAACTACAGTGCCCTGAACCAGTGGAGTGACATCCCCACAAGGAGAACTGATGTACTGCATCAGGTGCTTACCAATATGGGTGACCACTGTAGCACCTCCACTGTGAGATCCTCCCTGGTGTGATCTGACCACAAATCAGTCTCCTTAAAAGTAAGAATCACACCCAAACCCCCTTCCCCCTTGCAGCAAACACAGAAATAAACTTCAACAAAGCATATTATAACCTCCTGTGGAATGGTACAAGCAGCTTTACTGCACCTCCCCCCTCAGATGGAACAGGCAATCTCTTACAAGAGGGTTGTCATGAGAAAATGCTTGTTGACATACCCATGGCCATAAACACCATGCAAATGTGTATGTAGTATCATTTCCATTAGTAACACCAATGTTCGTGGTAAATAGCACATCAGTAGCAACATCTGATGTACATACTGAATGGTGATAGACCTGGCCATAAAGGTCTGGCCCACACAGATTTACACCTATTTTACAATATGTCACTATGTCTCACCAGTGGTAAGAAGGGAAGTATATTATGCTCATGTCATTACCAAGGGCACTGTCACCCGATAATGATCTAGTTATAAACTCCACATACTCTTCCCTCAGTATGGCAATATTTGAGTGCAATGGGCATTTTGTCATACACATTTCCAAGCACCAGTGGCAATTGCACACAACACAAAGTTTCTCACAAGGCAAATTCAAGTCCCAAGTATCCGTCCTATGAGGATCATCTGAAATAACTGTCATTGTAGCTTGTGTCATGTAGACTACCCAGACATGATCTCTGCCTTGCATACAGGGCAATGTGTGACCCTACTGTATTGGAAATGCTGCATATCTGTAGGTGGAATGGTACATGGATTACTCATTGTAAGGACATTAACCTGGCATGTGACATTACTAATACGTGCTGGTGGGGAGGATATGTCTACCAGACTTTAACAAACCTTTGCAACAGACTCCCACCTAATGGCAAACAGTGCACCTTCAGATGCAATCTGTATGATTGCCTGGATGACCGTCATTTCAACACAGGGCTTCTGCCTGTGTCCCTCATAGATGGGACAATATATGCTGATCATGTAAATAAGGG
Source organism: Protopterus annectens (assembly GCF_019279795.1). Lineage (NCBI taxonomy): Eukaryota > Metazoa > Chordata > Ceratodontiformes > Protopteridae > Protopterus > Protopterus annectens. The sequence continues at coordinate 1,343,724,446 of NC_056735.1, read as the reverse complement.
TAAGAACTTGACTAGGATTTTAAGGGACCTAGGGCCATTAGGCTACTAAAGTCCAATTATCGCATGTTCACATACACTGATATAAAATGGTCTAACATCCACACACACACACACCTGGCTAAAGTGAGAATAGCACCACTACCAATTAATGTTTTCAGAACACTGCACAGCACAAACTATCCAAGTTTGCTGCAATTAGATTTGAACCTCTACCTGTCTAATGATACACACTACAGATCACAGTACTTAATGCATGTGATACAGCTCAAGTCTGCTATTAACATCTCCTTAGGTAATGTTATGCTAGATCACATCAGCAGGCATTGCTGTGGTCAGTTATTTGGAGGCCCAAGTCACCTGCTATGGCCAAAAAACTGCAAAACCCTAGCTCTTTCTAAGTCAGTGTAGTGATTATATTTATTTTGTAGGGAGATGCAAACACACACACACACACACACACACACACACACACACACACACACACACACACACACACACACTCAGGTCTACTACATTTGATTGACAGACCATTTGATCGACACTCATTTGGTCAAAAGTTCATTTGATCGAAAACCAGTATTCAAGACATAAAACTGGGATTTGTCCCCCTCCCCAATGTCATGCGACCCTGGAGTTGATATGTATAGTTAGGGGGGGGTGGAGGGCACAGCCCCCCACATTGGGAGGTTGAGGTGAAACCCCTCTCCTATTTTCATTTAAAAGAAGAAAATAACACAAAAAGTACACATTTTAAACGAAAATAGGTGGGGGGCTTTGCCATACAGGAATGTATGTGTTTACACACACACACACACACACACACACACACACACACATATATATATATATATATATATATATATATATATGTAGCTATATATATTTATATATACATATAGAGACAAATAATAAATCTATAGGGAGAGAGAGAAGGTGACAGACAGATATGTATACAAATACGTATGTACCCGTAGACATATCTATATATATATATATATATATATATATATATAAGAAGTCTTTTTGCACGAAGAGCAACTGAATTGGGATCTGCTTAACTAAGTGTATGAGCATGTCTAGTGGGATTTTCCCAAGTTATAACCTGACTCCAGCCCACACCTACCTGTACTCCAGTCTGGGATTTATGTGTTACACAAAATGACATCTCTCCCTGTTTTTTTAGTGCTGCATGTCACTGACATTGGCTACAACTTTCTAAAGTTGTCTGATGTAATTAATATGTGAGACACAGGTTACTAATATTATACCACACACAGAGTGACAGTCTGTTAAAAAAAAAGTAATGCTACCTCGCATCCAAAATAAGTGGGTACTTCTAGATTAGAACCATGAACACCATCACACACACTAACTGTCCTAGTCCTTTGAGCCATACAAGCTACTTAACAGACAGGGATCATTCATCACACAATCAGCCGGATAATTATGTACATTGTTATTCCTGGGTTAAGTAAGATATACACTGTATGGTCAATTTGTATGTTACTGTCCTGAGACTGCCTGGAATTCTGATATACCACTGATAAGTTTCTGTTACAGCACTTGCAAGGGAACACTGCTGTGTTGGGGGTGATGGAACACCATCACATGTTCTACTGGGATAAACAAAATAGTCTGACTATCATGTCACCTCACTGTCTAAAATCTCCCTTGACTGATGTACCAGTAATCTGTTGCAGTAGGACTGTGTGAATATGCCATACATGAAGCCTAGTGAATACTAATAGAAACATATTAGTGAAATAGGTATCTGTAGTCCCACTTGGATGTTATTTCTGTCCAAGTAGCCCACTATATTTACTTGCATAATGTAGCAGATCCATGCATACATGCAATGCCATGTCATAATAATCCTTACAAGTACTGTGTAGGTTATGGACTTACCTTGCAGGGCTGCCTCTGTCAGATGCAAGCAGTAGACAACCAATACATGGGTAGATGCAGAATGTGTGGGCTGCCTGCCATCATTTTTAATTGCTGTATGTGAGTAGGAGTAAGGTTATCAGTCCCTAGGACCCTAGGTTGTCAGTGAATGTGCTACACATTGCCTCTTAGCCAAAGCCAGGGCATACTGAGCATGCCTACATCTGCCTAAAGGGACATCAACAGGGGGTTCCTCCCACGAGTCCTCCTGTGGCTGTGGCTGTGATAACCTAGGCACTGCTAGGGGCTGTGTATCCCTTCCCTTTGCTGATCCTGCTGCAGCTGTTTCCACAGGATCATATTGTGTAACATAGCACATACTGTGAATATATGTGCACATGTGGCTGGAGAATACTACAGTGGTCCAACAGATATATCTAGCACTAGAACTATGACTTTAGAAGCCCAAACACAACACATGCTCTATGATGTACCTAGTTTGTGTGTGTGCCTCATTATGGCATCCTTCTGTGGGTGTGTGTGCATTTCTGAATGGGTGTCATTATCCACAGTTCCAGGGCATAGCCAACATCCCCCAGTAAATGGCTGTGTGGGATGTCTCCCCCTAGCAAACATCTGGTACAGCTGTGATGTGTGCCAGATATGGGAGTCATGATAACTGCCAGAGCTGCAAGTACATGCATTCAGAATAATCCCCTGGGCATTGCATATGACTTGGCAGTTGATGGAGTGGTACCCATTGCGGTTAACGTAGAGTGCATTCTATGGCACCCAGTACTTCAGGGTAGTGTGCTACATGGTAGAAGTATTACGTATTGCAGGCCCTCACCTTAGGAGAAAAGATATGTGATCGCTGGCTTGTGGTATCATAGCATCCAGGAACTGGTGGTGTATCCTTGATGCAGATGCCTGTGATATCCCCATCATATACCCAGATGGTGAAAAGTACCTGTAGCTAGTATTCTCTGGGCTACACATACCTTTGTTTCCACTGGGATGGGTTCCCCACTGTTGGCTCTGGCTCTGAGTTGAGGGCAGCAGAGCTCAGTGAGTTCTTGTAATATGCCTCTGTCCAACCTGTAGCGCTCTACATTCTCCAGCTCATGCAGGTCTTGGAAGGTTATCCTGGGCCTGAACACTCTTCTCCTTCTCAGCCTAGGCCTTTTGTCAGCAGCACCAGCAGCATTGACTTCAGCATCCAGCACACACAAATGTAGCAGACCTGCAGCAGCCCCTAGCATTATCTCAGTTAAAATTCCCAAGTCTGTACTGCAATGGTCCAGAGTACTGGAGGAAAATCAGAATGTAGGGTATATGCATACATTCTATAGGTTTTCTTTAGGTCCAACATGTGTGATTGGGTAATTATTATGCATTTCACCTGCCTAGAATGTAGTCAACATCATTTAATGGCCCTTATTTTATTGTTCAATGTGGCACTATGCACCGTGCCTTGCAGCAAAGCTTATAGCTTATACAACACTCAAAATCAATAATTTAATATCTCTGGTTTTAATTACTTGCTGCCTATGTCATCACTGTGACCTGGGTGGTCTTTCTGCATGAAAACATTCAGCTATGTAGCGTGCCATGCAGCTAAAAAAATCCTAAAAGTAATGGGATACACCCCCAGCTGGCATTCACATCCAATGGAAATATCAACATGGTGTAGTAGCCTACACGAAAGGGATCTGAGAATGGCTGCTCCTTTTACCAATTCAACAAATTCACCTCATTTGCATACATATCCATGCTGACAGCCTGGAAACTACATGGTTCATAGCAGTATAACCTGAGCATCAGCACAATTGCATCGTTGTATGGACCCGATGCAAAGTCCTATAATGCATTTCTGACAAATATAAAAAGTTTTTTTTTCCTATTTTTTTTTATTTTCAGTTTAGCATGCACGCTGCAGTGCATAGTGCAAACATTCTGAAATTATTAACAAAAAAATGTATTTATTTTTACTTATTCACTTCCTTTTTCAGACATCCACAATGTAATTTTTTAACATATATGTATGTGTTCTAACATTTACTGGGGAGTTATGTCCATATTTCTGATGCTTTAAATCCCCTTCTCTCCATGTAGAGTCTTAGTTTCAAGTACACTGTGGACATGGACATGGGGTCCACACGGATGCCTTTCTGCTTGTTGGATCACTCCACCTGGGTCATTTGCATAAGATTCACCTGCTTATTAGGTCATTTGCATTACACGGAACTTTCCTTGTTTGCGTGTGCTTGCCCACCGCTAAGCTCATGTACACATCACAGAGCAATGCATATATAATAAAAAAATCATGTAAGCTTTACTGAATTCCCCCTTATGTCTTACTGATAACATTGCTATTTGTACAGTTTTAGTAGCTTTAACTGCTCACAAAATATTAGCATTTCTTTATTTTACACTTTTTAAGTTTATTTTTCAGAAAATGCTCTGTAATGCAAGATGTGTGTAGGTTGCTAGAGGTGTGATATTCCATACCACATAGGTATTAATGAGATAACATAGTATCAGAGTGTCTGTTACAACAACAAAGTCTATATTATTTTAGTTTGCTCCAACAAAATTAATTAAGTGGAAGGTCTTAATTGATGACAGAAAGCTGCAAGGATAGCTTGAGTCAGGCACGATCATGATGATAGACTATATATTTATGTGTGTGTGTGTGTGTGTGTGTGTGTGTGTGTGTGTGTGTGTGTGTGTGTGTGTGTATATATATATATATATATATATATATATATATATATATATATAGCAAACTAACAAAGCAATTGCAGTAGTATGCGTCCATAGAGATAAGAAACAGCATTCTATTACATATTTGGAATGCAGACTGTTTGGGAAAGTAAATAGCATGATAATATGGGAATATCTTCTCCACTTTATTGAAAGCAATTGGAAGAAGACAGTCCTTTTGCTAATCGTCTTTTTCAATGTAGGGAATTACCCAGTAAGTGAGTAAGTCTACTGATATACAGATGGGAAAATGGGAAAGCGACTATCAGATACATTCATCAGAGTGTATGAATCCAACAAAGCCGTGTAAAGTAATAGAAAACACTAAAGGTGCACAATTTGGCAGTGAATCCAGAGAGAAGATCAATCTACATGATTTAAAGACACACATCAGCATATACCTTTGACAGAGCAGCCTGCAAGAATAGAACCAGGAGAAGTAAAGGACTTTCCCAATAAAATATTGCAGCCTTAAAGTGTTACAAAGCAGAGAGTAAAACTGATTACCAAAACTCAAAAAAGAGATCACTCACTGGTACTCTAAAAAAATGAAGTTAAAAAGTGTAAAAAATGCACAGCTGGAACAAAATTCTAAGCTTTTTGTCAAACTAAAACAAAAACTCCCAGAAACTGACAATTCCCAGTAACAGGTTAGGTTTGAGGAGGAAAGACTTATAACAAAAGAAAGATTTTACCACTATAGTGAAAGAGGAGAAGCAGTACCTGGGCTGATTTCTAAACCCACCGCTGTCAATGCAAAGACAGTAAAATAAAATAAGGGAAGATTCACGGCAATGGGTATCTATAAATAAAGAAAAAATAAACTTGAAAATATAATGTGTTCTGAGGTATGCTTTATAAAGAGAAATCAACCCAAAGAAGAAAATCAAACTGAATGGGTAAGAAAAAGTAGACGACCATACATACTGAGACACAAGATAACTTTGAACAAAGACCCAGTGCTATTCCTTTTGAGCAAAAATATAAAAGGTGTAAGTAAAAGGACACATTTACTTTGCATTGGGTTAATAAAGAAAAGGAAAAAGAAGAAATAAGACATAACTCAACTGAAATTAAAGAATAGTGCTATGAGTTACCTTTTCCAGGGGAAATGTTTGACACTGATATTCTAGTACCTTGTTGGTAGGAGAGGAGGCAGTGCCTTCTACCTCAAGATAACTTGACCCTGAAGAAACTTCATAGCTGTCTGGCTTCCAGGTAAGGCACATACATTTAAAAAGGCACAGTTGGAAGACAAAACATTGGGAACAGCAAAGGAAAAATATAGCAAAAATTGTAAGGGAAGAAACTAAACAAAATGCTCATAATTCTTACTCATACTTTCAGTGCTTAGAGTTATAAAGTGAGTTGTACAGAGTAAATAAGGGTAAACAAGTAGTACATTAACTGTTGGTACCAAAGTCTTTCAGAAAGCGATGAGCTTAGCACATAACTCAGCAAGGGTCTTAGCAAAATTTTAGTGGACATGAGTAATGAATGACATTGAGAATGGCTGTGCTAGATGCTCTAAATGCTAGAAAAAAGTCAAATACCTAAATTTTAAAAATCTTTTGATTCCAGTGTCTTTCCCAGAGGTGCCATTTGAATGCATTGCTATGAACATTGGTGGACCACTGGTAAAATATAATGGGTTTCAATATTTTTTTAGTTCTTTTCAACTATGTAACTATCTACTCTGAGGTTATCCCACCACATAAGATAATGTTATGGCCTGGCAGCTAGTCATGTTATTTCCTAGAGTATGAGTACTTTAGGAAATACTTACTGATCAGAGGTTTCTATTTATCTCTATAATACTGCACCAATGCCACTACATTAACATCAAGCACTTGACAAACCTCAGTGTACCATCTCAAAACACATAGCTTAGTGAAATTGTTTAATTAAACTTTAACGCTGTTGAGCAAAAACTGGGACCATTCTCTACCTTACCAATTACCATTAAAGAAGTGTCACACACCTTGACAGGATTAAGTCCTTCTGAGTCATAAATATGGCTATCACTCTCAGTGGCTGTTAGATGCTGCAACAGAAATTCAGGAAGAAGAGAAAACACCATTTAAAACTGCCATAAAACACTATAACATCATACAAAATAAGCCAAAGGTGATGACACCCATAATCCAAAAACATATTGAAAATACCCAAGCTACACAACAAGGGGTGGATACTAGAAACATGAACACCAGGGAATTTAAATCTGCAAACTGAGTGATAGTTTTACTCCGCTCAGCAGAAACATTTCTGGCTAAGTTGCAGAGTTCATCTGAAATAATAGAAAAGTTAAACAAGGCAAACTACAGATCTAGACTGGTAAAAGAAGACCAGAAATAAAATATACCATATAAACCTACTAAAGGAAAGTAGACTTTTGCAGATAGTTCAGCAGCAGGTCCTAGTAAAATGTAAAAAAAAAAAGATGTGGATGTAGATAATAGATTATCTAAATCACAGAAACAAAAAAACAAAAGATTTTCTATTAAGGTGCAAGGAGATGTTTTCAGAGCTGTCTGGTAGAATCTGCCTGATTAAACACCATATTCAGACCATACCAATAGACAATATTAATTTAAAATCTTACGAAATGCCAGAGTCACAAAGAAAAGCTGTCCAGAAAGTAGTGAAAAGAATTGCTTAAAATAAAGATAACAGAGGAGTCAGAAAAATGTGTGCAGCAGCCCTATAACATTGGCCCCAAAAATCTAATGAAATTATCAGAGTTTGTATTGATTTTAAGAGGTTGAATAGCATCTCAGACTTAGACAGTTGTCCAGTGCCTGGAACTGAGGAAATATTGTTTATTTTACTTTACTTTGTTGATCAGGTAAGTAGAGTGGTCCAAGGACCCCCTTCTGCCATGACCAGGATGCAGATGTGAACTTACAGAGATATAGCAAAAATAAGTCATTCAGTTACACAAAGGGGAGTAATTCAGAAAATCTCTGAAAATTTCAAATATAGAAAGTAATTGTTTTACAATACGTAAATCCACTTGATCTTCTGCATTATTCAAAAACTTAATCCATTTCTCCTTTATTGTTATACAGTATAATAAAGAGTTATGTCTTTCTACATAGGAAGCATTTTGACATATTGTAATGAACAGTATTACAATTATTTACAGAAATAGAATTTTCCCTTTGGTTGGGGATCATTTAAAGGTACAGCATATTTGTCTCTACAAAAGGGGTTAAAATGAACACTTGATAAACATGAGATGGGGTATAGATAAATCCTTATCAAGAAAACATATACAGCTGTATTTTATTTTATGATGTCCTTCTAGCCTTTTCTTCTAGAAAGATTGGAGAAGGCAAAACTACTATAAATAGGATACACTGGTTTGGTTTGACCCATCACAATGTAGATGGCCTATCAAAGGTCTGCAGAACATCCAAGAAGCATGAATTGTGATGTGTTATGGTGATCACTTGTAGCATAGCGATGGGCATCCTGCCAAATAAAGCATCCAAATGACTATAAATGCTGTGCATTGTGCTATATTTTATCTATATAACTGTTATCATAAATAATAACTGTTGCTTTTAATCATATAAGATAAATAAAGTGTTGCCTTAAGAAGAGAGAGGAACTTTTGTTGTATTAGCCAGAACTATCAGTTTCAAACTAGAATGTTGCTTTAAGAGCTGAGGTAAACTTTTCTGTATTATCTTGAGCAAGTTTTCTTAATGAAACAGTTGATGTATAAAAGGAGGGCTGAGGTAAGCCTCTGGATGAAGCATTGTTTGCTCTTTTTGGAAGGGGATTTCCTGTCTGAAGCAGAGGCTGTAGAAGAGAGAAAGAGACAACAGCATGAATCAAGGACTGGAAGAAGACATCAGAAGGAAGCTGGAGAGTATTCCTGTTTTAGGAATCCAGAAGAAGACATTATTAGCTAGATGAGGAAGTCAGAGTTAAAACCATAGGCATGGTTATTATTTGATCATTACAACAGACAAGAAGGGCATATATGTCCCTGGTTAACAAGGATGATATTATTAACAGTGTCAGTGGCTCAACATATAGCGCACTAATTTTTGGTGCTGGAAAATCAGAATATCAGGAGGCTATGGGTTCTATTCTCACCCCAGGTGTTTGTTTTAACTGCAATTACTGCCACAGTAGTGTAGCATAAGAGAGTGTCGCAGTCTTGAGTGTGCCATTCTTCAGTTGAGACATTTAAGTGAGGCCGCATCTGGCTGAGTTGGTGGTAACTCGTGGATATAAAAATTCCATGGCACTTACTGAAAAAGGAGTAGGGGTTGCTTTATTATATGAACCCTTTTCCATCATTATTTCATTATTTATACATCCAGTATATTCACACTTTATATCATAGTGAGCACATCACAATAAAGCACTTTACATGTTTATCTTCCTAAATAGATGTAAAACCCACTTCATTCCCCCAACCTTTCAACCATAACCATTTCATTATATCATATATTACTTTCTCATCATCTTTTTTTTTGTTATGCAGCAATTATTCACATATTCTTTTCCATAAACACCAAACAGCAATGGATAAAACTGTATTACATTTTTCAATTTATTTTTCACACCCAGCCTTGTATTTCCCATACAACATCATGTCCATACCAATGTTCTAAATACTTTCCAGTCATAAACATCTTTGAATAATGTCCAAAAACCTTCATTTTTTTGCAATCCAAAGAAACAAAAAAAAAACAATGTTGCAGTGTTTCTTCAGTATAACAACTATTACACATTCTTTGTTCTATCATGTTATATTTCTTGTTAGTTTTCACTGGCAGTTGATGCAATAATATCACTTGCTTAAAAAATATTTAAATGTCCCTGCCTTTTCCTTATAGGTTTCTTGTATTCAGCCCTCCTCATTTTCCTATAAGATCAGTATAATATTGTGCTTTCATTACTTTTTATACCATTCTTTCCTTTCCATCTCTACTTTATTCATATCATTTCTCCATGTCTTTATTTTACTTTCATATTCCTTCCCTTACAAACTTTTTGTTTCTCTTTTCCTTTTCTTACCCTTACCCATCCACATACCTTTATATTTTTAAATAAAAAAGTCTTAGTATTCTCTTTTTTTCCAGACACTTCATTTAATAACCCAAAATAAATTTATTGATGCTAAGGAAAATAACTGGATTTATTAAATTCAACCCTATATTTTTGTTTTACATTATAAACTATTCCTCTTTGGACTGGATTCAACCTTGCTCCACACAGAAAACCAAAAAGATACTCAATAATTTAGTTTCCATACAGCTTGGAAACATGTACATACCACCTAAATATGCTAGTGTTCCTAAAATATTTGTATTTAACATATATGCCCTTTTTTTTCTTAGGGGCAACTGAAACACCCTCCACCAATTTGTCAACCTTCATATTTTTTAGAACTTTTCTACATTGTTCTATTATTACTTAATCTCTTCCAAATTTAAACTCTAGAACATCAATTTCAGTTCTAGTAAAATATATTTCTGCCATTCTTACCAAATCTCCAAATCCCTTACTTTTAACTATAATCCTTCTGGACCTAAAATGTGTCCTGTTCTGTGAATTATCTCTTTCTTCCATTGTCTGTTCTTGATTAATAAGACCAAATCATCTGCATATGTTAACATTAATAGTAATATTGCTTTCCTTAACTTCTTATGTAACATTCTCTAACCTTGATCTACACATTTGTATAACTCTATTCATTACCATCACAAACATCTACTTGCTTAATGCACAGCCTTGATTTACCCCTCTTCCCTGTCTTATATTTTTCCTACCCACCCATTCACCATCACAGACACACAAAATTTTTTATAAATTGTCCAAATATTTTTCCTATCTTGTATTCTTTTAAAATGTTCAATATTTCCCCATGATTGATACTATCAAATGTATTAGCCACATCACATACTGTTACGTTGCCCTCTTCTACCCCCTTATCTTTACATTCAGCCACTTCTTTAACTATAATTAGCATTTTGTTTACTCATTTACCTTTAACCCCGGACATCCCTTCATCCATTTCTTCTGCTTTCAAGACACCCATCATTCTTTTCTGAATAACCTTCATAAATAGTTTATAGTCAGTATTCCCCAACAAAACTGGTCTTCAGTTTTTTTTTATTTCCTCCCTTCCCCATTTTTCCATATAAATTTCATAACCCCATTATATAGCTCTTCTTCTTTTATACCTTTTTCCGTCAATTCATTCAATATTTCCAGCAAACAAGAATTTTTTTCTACATATAGAAAGCAAATGTTGGAGGTGTGGTACAGAAGAAAGAGGTATCTGGGAACATATGTTTTGAGAGTCTAATGATTTGGCAGATTTTAAAAATTACCTACAGAGTACTCTATCAGGAATATTAGGTGAGGAAATGGCTGTAAGTATGTAAATGATTCTTTTCAGCTGGTATATGGGCTAAATTGCCTAAACACAGTAAGGTCTTATTAAGTTTAATTCTCTTGGATGTTAAAAAACAATTACTTGAAAATGGAAATCAAAGTCTACACCAACAGTATTTGAGGTATTGAATATTATAAAAGAGATAAAATAACTGGAAAAGGGATCTTTAGAAAAGGGAAGAAGCAAAATTCATAGAAGTAAATGGAAATTGTAGGAACGCTACACGCATACAAATGTTCAGGAGGAGGAGTGATGTTTAAGGGAAGGCATGAATTCAGCAATGTTTTGTGATGTTGGACTGATTATAGTAGCAAAAATATATGTGATGAATATTGTATTTAAATGGAAAGAATGTTAAAATGTTTTTTCTTTTTTGTTAATGTGTGTTTGCCAGTAACCTAAGTCATAATTTAATAAAGGTGTTTAAAAATATTTCCAAAAAAACATTATCTTCATCATCCTACATTTCTTTATAAAAAACTATACCCTAATCCATATGGGACTGGTGCAGAGTCTTTTTTACCTTCATTTCTAGCATCCTCTGTTTCCTCTCTCTTTTTTCCATTTCTTCTGCTACTTCCTTTTTATCTTCTTTACTTTCCATACATGCCCTGTCACATTTTTTCATACATGTTCTGCACATACCTTTCAACTATATCTATAATTTCTTCTTGTTTTATATTATCTACCATTTTTTATCCTTCATTACATTCATTTTGCTCTCATTGCATCTCAGTTTCTTACCCAAATAGGGAAAACTTCTTATTTTCTCCCTTTCAAATAATACTTTTGTCTGAGTATCATTCTTTCTATGTTTCCCTTTATTATATTCATATAATTTATTTTCTTCTTCAAGACTTTTCTCGACTATGCTTTCACTAATTTCTTTTTGTTTATTATATATCCTCTTTTCCTTCTTCCATTGCTCTCCCTCTGTCTCTCTCTCATTTTAAGTATTTTTTTTAACTTTTCTTTGTACACCATCCACTACTTTGACAAACTGCCATAAAATGGCTCTACTGTCATATGATCTTCCAACAGCTGCCTTCTTTCTTTCTTAGGACATTTCTGTTCATTTATTTTTGCTTTCAGTCTTTTTGACCCCCTTTCCTTATTTTTATTATATTTTATTGCCTCCTATTATTGCCCATCCAGCCCTATGATCTGAAAACTTTGCTTCTTTACTTCCATCTTATATTTCCCTCATGTCATCTGTAAACAAAATACAATCAAGCTCTGTTTTATGTAACTCCCTCTTATAAGTATATTCTCTCCCTTTACCTTTTCTTAAGTTACCACTATTTATAACCTCTCTGAGCATTTTTACACCTTGTGCTATTTCCATTTCACCTTTCTTAAATTATAGTTAAGGTCTCCCACCACTGTAATAGACATATTTACTATCAAATCATTTCAAATTTCCTCAGACCTTTTTTTCTTTCAGTTACATTTGTATACACATACACTACTACTGTTCTAAACACCTTCTGTCCCTTTCTTACATCACACACTAAAACTCTCTCTGCTACTACCACCATTACATCTAATACTTTAATCTCTTAATTTTTTAGTAATATTATAATATCTAAACATGTATCACTCCCTATTGTCCACACCACTTTTCTTTTCCACATCATCTCAAATTCCACCCCTTTCCTTTTATCTGTACATCATATGTCAAGTAAACAGATTATCTCTGCATTTATTTTTTCAGACTATTCAAATACCATGATTTTTTTAACATCACTTTCATGCTATTCACATTCAATGATACTATATTTATTTTAACCTTTTCCCTTTTTGGCATTTTTTCCTTTCATTTTTTGTTCTCCTTTTTCTCCTTCTCAGCCTTCCCACAATAGAACCTTCTGCCTTTTTTCTAACTCAGAGCTCATGCATCCCTTTTCTTCTTTCTCAGTTTCTAATGCCCCACACCTGTTTTATGTCTCTGTATTAGTTTGTGGACTTCATCTAGCGAATCTTCTTCTTCTTCTATATTTTTATCTTGTACTTCCTCACCCTCAGTCCCACCCCCATCCCCACCATTTTATCATTCACTGCAACCCTTTCTTATATAAAAACTAGTTCTTCACACTTATGTCCTTCACTTTTCTCTCTTTGTTGATTTGTATATAATCAACCAAAAATGTTCCTCACCTTCACATTTCCTATAATATGAATACAGTTTTTTTCTACAATGTCCAAACTTCCCACACTGCACAGATCCTATTTTTGTATAATCCTGGATTAAAGAGTAACAACATGGTTTTGACAACCCTTGGTTCTTCACACTCCATTTTCCCCATTTATTACTATGACATTAGTTACATGCTGTAACTTGTTAGTTTCTGTTTTTAAAGTTACATGTATGTCCCATTCACCAGTCCATACCTTTCTGTCATTCACAACTTTTTCAATATTATGCACATCCTGACATAAGTTTAGAAAAAAAATTGTAATTTATTCTCTTCTATCTTAGTGGTTCTAAATTGCAACAACAGGTTTCTTTTTAACTGTAAAATTAAAATGTTGTTAAATATAGTCCATTCAAGGAAATATGTTAATTCTCCTTTGACATTCATTTTTTTCTGCTAATGCAAATGTCTCAAAAGTTACTTCCCAGAAAGGTTCAGTTTCTATATGTATTAATACCCTAATGTCAGGCAAACGGAATCTAAGGTCATTACAACATTGACTGAACACAGTACTTGGTTATTTGCTATTGATACTTTGTTTTCACCTGCACAATATGCCTTTTTTCCCCAACTCTAAACAGCTCCAGTCTGTCTCCTCTGCACCTGCACATCCTTTTCTTTCTGCAGTCTTTCACTGGAACCTGCTACTGCTGCTACATAAGTATTTGCTGTGAAAACACTGATGTCAGTCCCCCTCTGTTTACTGCTCTCTGTTACAACTTCCTCAAGCCCAACATAGAGCATGCCCTTAAATTCAGTTGCTGTACTGGCCAGACACACTGTCTCTTTATCCACACAATCATTTACAACATCCATCACTCTTTCTGTCATCTCCTCACTGCCAAATATTTTGTCCATTACTATATTCCACTGCATGGCCTCGGATTCTTCTGATTCTGTTTCTTCTATCATTTTTTGTAAAACAGAGACATCCAAACCCCCTGATGCGATGATATTTACCCCCTAAATATATTTTCCTTCTGAACTGCGGTTTCTTTTTTCTCCTTCTCCAGCTCAACACCACTCACAGCCTCCATCTCAAGATTCAGTGATCACAGGTAGCAGCCTTCTGGTGCCACCTAGCGATCACAAAACAAAAAGAAGGCATTCTTTATTAAAAGTCATAAGATACAATACATATATCATATACAAATTATTTACATGATCATCTCACAAAAGTAGGGGTTCTTTATTAAAATCATAAGAAATAATACATACATCATATACACATTTTTTACAATTATTCACACTTTTAACTTCCTAATTTATTTTCATATTTCACTTTATATACATTAACTATCCTTTACTCACATAATTAATTACCACACTCTTTTTTCCATAACCAGAATTGTATCTTTATCAATATCTCTGACACTATACATTTTCCATTAAATTTTATCTCATTTAGCTTTTCATTCCAAATAATACATATTATACAAAACAATTTATCTATATTCTTAACATCATTTTCCCTTCTATCACTATAATAACCATACTCTAGCATATCCATATTTATGTCTTTCATTCCTTTCAAATCTTTTATAATTTAATTTCCACATATTTGCCATAATTTCCTTACACTTTCACTATTAAAAAAAACATGTTCAGTGGTTTCTACCTCACCAAAATAATACAGATTCTTTCTTCTAATTTTTATATGGCATATTTGCCTTTACTGGTAATTTTCATGTTGTTAATCTCCACAGAAAACCTGATACATTCAAAATATTTTTCACGTCTTTGTATCCTTACCTTTATAGCTTTTCTTTTTCTGTTCTATAAATGTTTCCACGGATATAGACAATAATATTTATCCATTATATTCACATACCATTCTCTTCTGCTTTTTTCTATGTTACATATACTAATTTTCCATAACAAAATTTTATCTTGATATTCTTTCATTTCTGCACTTGAGTATCCATTCTATCGATTCCCTCTTTTTAAATTATTCAACTTGTCCCAAATCTCTTTGTACTTTTCTTTCATTATTACTGCTATCAATTCTTTATTGCTTTCCATTAACCATGACAACACTTTGTATAAATTCAATGAGGCTGCATGAATGATAGGCTTAATTAATCCTAACATCCATCTTGTTTTTTTAATATATAATACCCCTCTTTTAACCAGATTTAATCTTGATGCCCATATAAATGAAAACACTATTGACAATAATTCTTTCTCATATTTTACAAGAGCCATAAACACACTTGTTAAATATGCTAGTTTACCTAATATAACAGAACTGATTAAATATTCATTTTCCTAAATGTCAATATATATGTTCTCCAAAAGAAACACCTATTCCTTATTTTTAATCATATTATGCATTGTATTATTCTCTGTTAATCATTACCAATTTTATACCTAAAATTTCTATTTCTTCTCTATTAAACTGTATCCCTATTTTTCTTACGAATCCTAATCCTTTACTTTTATTCTTATTTATACATAAACCAATAACTTTTAGTTTTTGACAAAGTTTCCTGATAGATATCTCCATCATCACTTAATTTTTAGTAATTAACACTATATCATCAACATAAGAAAACATTACTGGAAATTGAATTCCTTCTTTTGCACTATATTCTGCTACTCTTAATGTTAAATGTATTTCATTGACAACTGTATTCATAATTAATGCAAATAAAATACTGCTTGCTGGACAACCTTATCTTATACCACTTCTTAAATCTATATCTTCACTTAGCCAACCATTTATTACTAATTTTACTTTACTCTTTTTATATACTGAAACAACTATTCTTATTATTTTATTACTTGTACTATATTAATTTAAAATCTCCCATAAAGTTTCATCATCATGTTGTAGCTTATCAAATGCTTAACTCACATCCCCTGTCAAATGTTAAGCTCTGAATTTCTATTTATTGAGTTATCTACCACTTCCCTTATTATCATCAAAAGTTTTTGGCTTCCTTTTTCTTTTTTCTCAAATACGGTTTCATTCAATAAATTACTCACTTTGCTTTCCAATCTCTTCTCTATTATTTTTACAAATATCTTATAATCCACATTGTTCTACACTACTGGTCTCCAATTTTTATATCTTCTTTTTTTTCCTTTTTTCCATATCAGTTTCATAGCTCCAATACATATTTCTTCATCTTTAACTCTTTTCTCTAAACATTCATTTAACACCTCTGAAAAACTATTTTTCTGCAAATCTTGCTTATCATTATACATTAAATATTTGATCTCATCCAAACCTGTGGCTGATTCCAAATTCACCATCTTTAATACATTTTCTATTTCTGCTTTAGTTCACTTTTTCACTCTCCAGTTAAGTCCTATTTTCATTTTGTATTTTGAAAATGTCTTGCTTATATATTCTTTTACTACCTCCATTTTTCCTTTCTGCATCTTAAAAATATCTCATTTTCATGTCTTATTTCTTTTATTAGTCTTCCATTTTCTTTTACTTCTTTATTTAAGTATGGAACCACTTCCTTTTTCTTTCCTTGTAAAAATATCTTTGTTTAAGCAACTTTTATTTTTATTTCTCCTTGATTCATTTCATATATATTTTTCTATAAAAAAAACTTTTCTATGTCTTATTATCTCTCTAAATGCTTGTTGATTGAGTTCTTTATAGATGTGCTTTTGTTGTGCTCCTTTCAACCTTTGCCATTCTAGAACACTTGTTTTATATTTTTGTTTAAAATGTATCCACCAACTTATCCAGTTCTCATAAAATACTAGTATATCTATATGGTTATTCCATAATTGAATAATCCTGCCTCTAAATTCATCATTTAAATCTGTTTCATTTACTCTTTTAATACCCCCTACCTATTTTTATATATCTTTTTTTTTCTTGGATCTGTATGCAAATTGTCACATGGACTGAAAAAACTGTTACTTTTGTTACTTTATCTAACATTTTCAAACTTTCTGAAATCATGAAATAATCAATTTTCATTGTTAAATTATTTCTTTTATATGTCTAATGTGTGTTATTCCATACATACAATTTTCCACTTTTTAAAATCTTTGTAATGACTTTACCATCTGCCCCTTTTTTTTTTATTTTTTTGTTAAGTCATAATTAAAATCGACTACCAATATTATTTGCATACTAACACCAACATAATTAAGGATTTTTAAAGATCAGCTCCCCTTTCTTTTTCTGAATCATATGCATATACTGCAGTAATTCGATATACTTGTATTTCCATCTCACATCCAAGACTGTAATTTTCCTAAAGTATAATCTAAAATTTCTATTGAGTTTCTAATTAAAATTCCAATACCTGAACACTTTTCTTCTCCTATATTCTAAGTAATTTCTCCTTCCCACAGTTCATTTACCTGTTGTCTCTCTCCTTCTGTTAAAATTCTGGTGACTTTTAATATTATAATATTCATAACAATTGATCTGTACCATTCTAATACACCCAACATTGTTTTTAATAATCTTTATGGCTTAAATTTTCACTTTACTATAAAATTATTTACCTTCATCACCCTTTACATTTTTTATTCTCTGTTAAACCTATATTCTTAAATTTACAATTTCTGTCTTTAACTTTTTTTCCCAGTAGAATTATTTTTACCTTTACTCATCACCCATTTGGTATCTCCCTCTTCACTTAAATTGATTGTTTCTTCCTCCTCTTCTTTATCTCTCATTTTATATTTATCATCTTTTCCTAGTCCCTTATTATCTACCATTATATTTTCTTCCTCCTTTACTTTTTGTTACATTTCTATATTATGCTCTAAACAATTTCTTGTACATGTTCATCCTTCCCTGCCCCTTTTTCCTTCACATTTTCTTCACAATCCATCTATAAACGCCCCATTTGTTCATATTTTATACATTTTAATTTACATTTTATTTTGTTCATGGCCTGCTTTACCACAAATATAACACTTTCCCTTATCACAATTATTAATTAAATTATCATTTTTACTATAAAACGTGTCTTCAGTTGACCTCAATATTTCACAAAGCCTCTGTTTCCATCCACATTTGTCATACTTGGAACATGTATTACAGCTTCATTTATCATTTGCAATACAATAATATATTCCCAACTCCCAGTCCATAAGCCTTTGTTATTATATATTTTTGTAATGTCCATAGCATCCTTGCAAACAGTCTTCAAATAGTGTCTCAGTACTCCTTTTTCTACCTCAGTTTGAAATTGTACATTTGTTTTCTTTTTTGTCTCTCTGTTAAATGCTTGAACAACATATAAATTCTAAGCATTTTATATATGCATATTGGGGTTGGCCTAATGGTTAAGGTGCTTGCCTTACAAACACAAGGTGCAGGGTTTGAGTCTCACAACGTTTAATTGGCTAGGCTTAAAATTGCTCACAAGGACAGTTAGCTTAGTACTAATCTATGAACCTATATATATATATATTTTTTACATCATATTGTTCTAAAAATGTTTCCATATACTGTCCTGATTAAAAAAATGTCACAAAAAGAGTCTTTAATAATATGAATAAATGCTCTTACCACCCTGGGAGGGATACCCATTTGTACAAAAACATTATCCTAAATTTCATACCTGTCAAGTTCCTTATGATTATTACTGCTTATTCTTAAATGATACTTCTTTTTTCACCTCCATTTTCTTTTCTACCCTTTTCTCCTTCTCTTATGGTTTGCATGTACGACTTCTTCACTTCTGTTCTTATTTCCTCCACTTGTTCTTCTTGTATTCTCTCCATTATTTAACCCCCATCTCACTTTCTGGTTCACTTTTTTCCACTAAGTCTTTTAAATAAAAATCTTGCAACCCTTCTGATTGGAGAGTTGTGATAATTCATCCCTGCTGTGATTCAGCATCTCCCTTGAAACAATAGTTCTGTATCTTGTGAAGGTTTGCTAAACTTCCCTTCTTTCTCCTCCTCCATTTCACCCTTCTTGACCGTTTTGACCCTCCTCTCCTCTTCTTCCATTACTATTTCCTCCAAAAACATAATATTTTGTAAAGGCTCGACTGCCTTCACCTTTACTCCACCACCATCCATTTCTCTCTCCAAATCTCTGCTGATAGCCCTTTCTCTACCACCGACACACCCTATACATCTTCCTGCTTCTCTGTACTACCTCCATACCCAGACCAGAAGCAGTAAATGCCATGTTGCGCAGCAACTCTGCTTGAAAACAGTAGGGGAAGTTCCCTGGTGCCTGAACAAATTTCCCTTAATCAGTATGAATACCACTGGAAAGAGGTCAGTAGGCTATCCTAGTGGACTTACCTGGTCAATAAAAGCATAAATAAACATTATAATTGCAGTGGGAGGGGATGTCTGTGCATGGAATGAGGAAAATATATTAATGTCCCATCTTTATGGGTGTGATTACATACTTTGCTCATGGTGGGGGGTTTAGACTCATATGCAAAGTTCTGTACTTCTTTTCTCCCTCTTTCAAAATTAATTATGCAGACCACTAGTAATCATTATATTTTTCCTAGTGATATTCCCTTTTCACCAATATTCCAAAACACAGTTACTCAGGCCAACAATCAGACAATGCATACATCGCAGTCCAAGTCTTATATTATTTGATTTTGTTTCTCACTTCAGCAGTCCATTTTGGGTAGGTGTCTATACTTCACTTTGTTTTCTTCTTTACCCTTCACCATCTCTCTTTCTTAACGTACATTTTATTTTCTTCTCTTTCTTTTGTCCCATGTTTACTTCTCTGACTGATTGTCTGGTTTTAATACAGAGAGTCCCATTCAAAATCGGACTTTTTCTGCTCTCTCTTCTTGCTCACCATCTGAACATGGAGCTTAAAGTGAACAAGAAATAGTAGCATAAGAAGTAATTCCAGTACAGTCTCACTCCCTTCCCCTGTGCATCTGTTCCTATCATTTGGTTGTAGGTTTTTGTCTTCTCAGCTTCTGTCTTTTTTGCTATTTCTCTTTTGACCCTTCCCACAATCCATCATTTTTCTTTTACTCTCATTCCTCTTCTCTCATCTCCCCCCAGTGCCATCTGCTTATATCTCCTCCTTCCTGTACACTCTTTTCTTTTTCAGTTCATCCACAGTATCCATTTGGATGAAAGGGTTGGTCAGTGTTGTGTTTTACAGCAATTTTATGTAGCCAAGATGAGGGACATTGTTAAAGAATTGAGCAGATGGGCATTCTGAGTTCAGCATCAAATTTTTGCAAGCAATCACCCTATTCATCCCAACACATGCAGACAAACACACACACGCACACACACACACACGCACACACACACACACACACACACACACACACACACACACACACACACACACACACACACACACACACACACACACACACACACACACACACACACACACACAGTACCATTGCCAAAAGAGAACCTGCCAAGATTCAGGCCTCTGCTCAGCAAAGCTACATTATTTATTTGTCCTTTCTGGTTTCTCCTTCATATTTAAATAAATCATTTGTAATTTACTTTCTAGCTGGTTCAACCCATCTTCACTATAATAGCCCCTCAATCAAATACTGTAAAAGTAGTATTTCTGCACCTACCACCCACCAGAAATGCCCTAGCCAAGGTTTATATGTTGCTCAACAAAATTATAGCATTCAGCTTATTTCTTCTGAGCTCTCCTCTATAATTAAATAATTAATGTGGAATCAACTTCCTGGATTCAGTGTTGCCACTTCACTGTAATAGCACATCCCTCAAAGACTAAAAAGGTAATAAATCTGTCCCTCACACATACTAAAAGAACCCCAATCAAGGTTTACAGGCCTTGACAGAGGAAATGACAAGGTTCAGCCTTTCTCTTCTAATCAGAAGATTCAGCCTTTCTCTGCTGATCACTCCCTAATAATGTAGGAGCTACTTTCTGGTGAAAATGTTACTGCTTCACTACTGTAAACTTAATCATTCTGCATACCTACCACCACCACAACCAGCACCAAAAGAGTCACTACCAAGGTTTGTACTCTGTTTCCTTAAATAAGTAAAATACTGAATTCAGCTCATCTCTTTTATGATTCCCTGCATAATTAAATAAATAATCTGAAATATATTTCCATATGTAACATTGCCACTTCACTGCAAGAGCCCTTCACTCAAAAACTGTAAAAAGACAGATGATTTATTAATCCTGATTAATATTCCATTGTGAGTGTGAATTTCAGTTGCAGAGTGAGTTTTCCAGACACTAAGATCAATATGGTCTTACTGCTCTGTCTCATGAAATGAACTTTTAAAAATTTCCACTACCTCAGACTTTTGTAACGATATCATAAAAACATATTACATTATTCTCTCAGTTAACCGGCACCCATGGGGATTGGTAGTTGCCAGATAAGTGTAGTTTCCAGTTGCTTGAGAGTTACAAATCTCGGGCTGTTCCTCATTGAAAAGAAGAGGGTCTGCTTTGTGATTTTTGATTGGCTTGTTTACCAACATATGAGCCAATCAAAAATTGCAAAGCGGATGAACTTCTACTCAATGCAGAACAGCAGGCTGTAACAGTAAGAATGTCTTGCAGATGCATATTTACTAATGCAGTGACAGCCCCTAACATGATTTAGCAATACGCTTTGCATGAACATGAATAGTCATCAGAGTTCATTTGTACAACATGTGCAGCAGTATAGTAATTATACCTCTTAACCTCTTAGCGTAAAAAATCTGGACAAAGCCTAACAGAATGGGGAGACAAAGCCCCAAAATATGGACAGATTTCAAATACTGCTCTTATAAACTTAGAAAGTTGCTAGAATAACTGGAATTGTCTTAGTATGCATTTTTCTTAAGGATATGAAGCCTGAAACACAAATGTATATCATTATTTAGTGATTTCAGTCCTCAGATTATCCCAGTGATTTGCCAGAACACACATTTTATGAGGAACACATCAAAAATATGAGGCAAAAATCTGTACAGTTGCGAGGTATGAATTAGTGAGTGATATGATAAAATGTCCATGTTGTTGACTCAACCCTATCTTTGCTGCTTCTTATCTAACCATTTTTGTGCATTTGACCAACAGCTGAACAAAACCCAGCATGGCTTTTATACTTTTATGAATTGATTTGTCAATTTGTTTTGCCTCATTTGCATAAACCAAGCAGCTGATTTTCTAATGCCATGGATTACCATGTCATTGTACAGCCATAAGAATATAGTACACCTGACCATGCTGCTTGCCATTCCATGCTAAGGGTAAGTGTGTCTCTGAATTGCACACATCCTGTGCATGGCCGCTCATTACACAAAACTGCACTCAGCAATGCAGCAACGTTTTCTGAATCCCTACCATAAATTCTTAATCCAGGTTGTATTTTTGTTTTGTTTGCAAGAATATGTTTGAAGTATCTAAATGCTAGCAATCATTTATAAAATTGTAAGCATTTATCTTCCTAGTCACAGGTTCTTATCTAGGCTCTAGGCTTTGCTTATGTCAGCTATATACTCCTGTCACTCACTATGGGGTTGGAAGCACCTGAGTGATATTTATGAATGCATGTCTATCTTGCTGTGGACTCTTGTTTGCTTGATTTCTGTTCACATCAGTGTGCCTTTTGTTAAGGTTTCACTTTATCTATCTGACTTTGATTCTTCTGTCTCACTTCTTTTTTTAACCTTTGTTTACTCAGTAGTGTTTGTCCTCTCTCACTGCTGATCTGTACATTCCTGTGAAAAGATCTAACCTAACTTTATACAGATATATTTGTGCTGGTATTTGACCCAATAATTTTGCACATAACACTCCATTCTACTTTATACTTTTCAGCTGTGTGTGTGTGTGTGTGTGTGTGTGTGTGTGTGTGTGTGTGTGTGTGTGTGTGTGTGTATGTGCTGGCTTTTGTTCTGCTGCTAATTAAATACACAAAAACAGGTTAAATAAGAGAACCAGTGAGGACAGGACTGAGTCAACAGCATGGACCTTTTATCCATTAGCCCTGTAATTTATCCATTCATTTAAGCAAGCTTAACTTTAGTATACAATATTGTATGTTGTGTAGCCATACTTCTCGAATGTACAGATTTCTGCAGAATGTCCAGATTTTCTCCTCAAACTTTTGGTCTGTTCCTCTTAAAAACTGTGTTTTTTTAACAAATCACTGGGATGATGTAAGGATTAAAGTCATTAAATGATGACATGTATTTGATTTTCAGACTTCATATCCTTCAGAAAATGCATGTTAACACAAATCATGTTATTCTAACAACTTTCTAAGTTTATAGGACCAATATTTAAAATGTGTCCCTATTTTTGGGCCTTTGTCCTCCCATTTTGCAGGGCTTTGTCCGAATTTCCTGTGCTAAGAGGTTGAGAGGTATGCGTGTAGCATCTCACTTTTTGACATTGCTCTTAGTTGTATTTTGTATATGAATGAGGCCTCATGCTGCTGCAAGGATAATATCATCATTCCAACATCACTCATAAGGACTGAGGACTACTCATCCTTGATTCAATATAGATTAGAATCATGGGTACACTATACATGGTTCTTCTACATGACACAAAAAGTAATATATTATTAAGTGGAAATATCTGGTTTTCTAATATAGGCAACAAGAGAGAACCTCCACTGGGCAGCTCTTTAGTCCACCAGAAAAATGCATTCAGAAATGCTACTGTGCCAGTTGAGATATCACAGTTACCTGAAACTCTTTGGATAGCTGTTACCACTGATTTCTATGGGCAAATAAACATTTTCCAGTAAAAGGTGATGAATACCCCAATATCTCTTGACAGAACCATCACCTTTTATCTCAGCAAGAATAAGTATAATAACAGTAGGCCAAATATTCATATTTGCTGGCATTTCTAAATCCTTCAGATCAGACAAGGACCACTATCTAACATAATTCAACTCAGAGAGTACTGCAATAACTTCATTATTCATTACAGATGTATGGCACCATTGTGTCCACAGGGTAATAGTACTAGAAAAAAACAAATCAAACTAGACACTGTAGAATGGTTCAAGGCCAGCATATGCGAGGTAATCGGAAGTGGAAATTCCAAAGGTACTTCATGGCAACAAAAAGTTTTTACCATGCTGAGGAGATACAGATGTGAAATCCACTACCCAACTGTAGCTTCCCCATCAAGTCTTATGTTTAATTACAGATAAAATAACAAGTTGCCTACAGGGTCCAAGTCAGGATTCAGACCACATGATGAACTACAGAGGCAGAAATGCAAACATCAAAAAGGCAAAATGAAGTCCTATAGAAAAGCCAAGACAAAAGGCCAGGATGCACAGCCTTGAAGTGGGACAGTCTGTATTGTGTATAAAAATAGAAATGCTTATTTATTTGCCACTCATACCCCATGCATTTATAAAGCTCCAAGGACACGTGGTCATATTGAAAATATCAGATACATCTTGACACAATATTATTCTGTTTTGAAACCCCTTTTACAGTGACAACAACCATTTCAGCCTGACAAGTGCCACTGGTTCTGACATTGTTTTTGAACAAGATTGTGTCCACGGTCCCTGATACTGACAAGCATAGTATAACCAGATCCTCCTAGATAGTGATAGAGTGACCTTCTGATCTGAAAACATATGTGTGCTTTACTTTACGTAATTTATTTTTATTCCTTTGCAAATTTCCAAAAAAGTGAATGACATTGAGCCAGGTGATATTTTGTTTTATATCATACTGTTGTTTTAGTTCTTAATATAACTTTTATTAAAATGTTTATTATAAAACCATAATAACACAATAATCATCAACAAAACTAAAATTAAAACCCAGCTATCAAATATCTAAGATGGAGACACCATGCAAAATGACACCAAATGGGAATATTTTAGCAGTATATAAAGTTTAAAATATCAAATTTGAAAATAGTAACAGCTTTTTTTTTCAACCTCTTAAAAGCATTTTAAATTTAACTGTAACATCTCATATTAAAAATATGCAATATTTAGTAATGGCAGTAAAAGTCATAATGCTGGAGCCTTCTTCACATCCCAAAATACTAAATAAATCTCCAAGAATAAGATGTGGCCAGTCAGTAAACTGACTTAAAATTGAAGTTTTTCAGACTTGTATTGATAAAGCTCTAAATGGAAAAATGATTTAAGTAAGACTAGAAAAGTCTCAGTATTCCTGGTTAGCCTCGGCAATGTTTAATTAAAATGTTTTACCAGACTAACAAGATGGCTGTAACTAAGCATGACATGGTATATATCGAAAGAAAGGATTTCATGACAATACCAGAACTGATTTAACATTAACATTTTGGTAATGTATTTCTTATAAGAATAAATTGAATATGATGATGCGATAGGAGAGGATTCAGTGACTGTGCACCATATTTTTAAATTGTACATCCCAGTGAAGCAATTAACAAAAACAGAATGATAGCAAAGGTTGTCTAGGCAGAGGTCCAACCACCTTTGCCCAAGATCACTATCTGCTTTGGAAACAGTGTAGGGCAAATGAATTTGGTCTTTAACCTGCTATTGCACCGCTCTGTTACACGGGCTTGCATTGCAGTTTTGAGGCTTACTGCAGTGTCTAAACTTAGTATTCGGCTCTCAGCCCACCCACAGAGTCAGATAAGATTACATTGCCCCAGCAATGAAAGTGTTGGGTGAATGTTGATAGGCTAAAAGTCCACTCCACTCCACTGATTTCTCTTAAAGGAATACTGCACCTTAGAACTAAAAAATAATCTGTTTTTTCATTCGTTTTGTTTTCTGACCTATTTTACCACATCAAAATCACTCTGACTGCATCTTATAGTATTTAACATGCTTTCTGCAAAATGTTTGTCAATGGGGCTTGATATATCAACGTGATCTTTTTTTCTCTAAGCCTTTCTCTTTCCCATAATCCATTTGAAGTCTGCTTTATGAGTAATACCAGACATAAGGAAGCGGTGTATTCCCATACCATAGACATATAATGGGATTAGTCAGTCACTGTCATTTTATGTACCTTTTGTAATTGGACTGCTTCTTTTATTTCTTGAATGGCCCTCATTTGTGTGTGTGTCAGGGCTTGTTTTATGGTATACTAAAAAGTTATATAGCTGCAACCAAAAAAGTAGATAAATTGTAGAGCTTTGTTCAAAGTATCTTTTTGTAGTGCAAGATGAATTGACAGTTCCATGCACCCACACTTTGGTAAATGTGTTGATACTTTACAAGAATTACAAGAAAAATATTTCTGAGTTTTCTCTAAATGTCACAGTCATCTTTGAAACTACATTTAAGTCATCTTAGAATGTAAAGTAGTATAAACAACAAATATTTAAAGTTTAAAGCTTAGCATTTGAATTATGATGCTGCTTATGTAAATTTGTCAAAGGGATGGAAACTGCCTTTGAACCACTGCAATAAAGACAGTGGAACAGTTTGACACCTCTCTATCTTTTTTACAGCAGCTGCTAAGCTTGTGACATCAGCAGAACTAATTACCTGTATAACATTGCAGTACCTGATTACAAATTTCTCCATGTCTGTGGTATGCCATGCAGGTAGAGACAATTTCCTCTGCAAATTATGAGAAGTTGAGCTTAAAAAAGGGGTTGTCTTTCCCTTCCTTTGGTTCCAAGTCAAGGAAATGAAAGTTTTTTTTAAAGTACAAGCAGGTTTCTGGCACCTACACAATATTGGGACTATATTGTAGGGAGAGAAGTAACCAGAGACTTGAGTTAAACTGTAGAAGGTAGAGTCTTCCTTTAATTAATAGTTGTCAAGGGGACTCTTAGAGTATGTGGTAGTCTGCTTAAAGAAAGATGTGCATATTTTTAACGCTGCTGCAGTGATTCACTTCATTTGTATTATTCAATAAGCTAAAGGATCTATCTCTGATCTTATTTTCAGAACAAATATAGTATTTGATAAGCAAAACTACCCACCATACTTTTGCCACAGAGTGCCTGCAAAAAGTAATTCTGACAGAAGACAATGATGAAATACATGAAATCTGACAGAATATATGACACATCCTCAACATTCTTGACTGGGTTGCATTTTTCTGGTAAATCCCTACTGACCAGCTATTCAAGCAACATTGCAAAATATGTTGTTAAAGCAATAATTGTTGTAGGAAAAAGGAAACAGTAGCATCTGGGAGAGAGTAACTATACTGTGGTCATCCCAAAAACCTCTAGATGTTGTGCAGCTTTATTCTGACACTTAATTTCAGCACATACATGGTAAATTATCAATATAAAAATTTCCACATCTGGCACATTTATTCAAAGTAATAGAGATAAAATCTGATGTGCTCTAGTAACCTTTATTATCTTGCCATTTCTTTAGATAAAACAGCACCTTAAAATTAAAATAATATTAGAATGCAAACTCTTCACTAAATTGAGCACATTTTTAATATTTTATTGGCAGTGGATAGCACTACCTTATAAATATGACATGAATATAAAATAACAGAACAACAGAAGAAGTTATTTAGTACCTACTTTGATTCATTTAGTTGCTATGATACAAAAAAGTTATCTCCAGTTAATACCAGCACTATCCATGAAAGAAGAATCAAAAATTTCTCAAGCTACTTATATTTACTACCACCCAGTGATATTCATTTCTTTATATTTGGTGCTGCAGGCTGGAAATGTATCACCAGGCCAGTCTATTTACAAAGGGGGAGGGAAGTCATGTGGTATACTTCAGTCAATTGCTTTCCTAGTAGACAGTATGACAATGGTCAGGGGCCAGACTCAGGAAGCAGGAAGTGAAGTTTCCAGCAGAATGGCAATATGATCAGCAGCTCTAGAAGCCCACCTACTGTAGCAACATCATTTGACACAGACTGGCTAGGTGGCAACCTGCTCACAGACTAATTATAAGAAATTTTAAAAAGGTATAGCATGTCTAAATGTTTCATAGGTTCATAGGTTGGTACTAGGCTATCGGCCCTGGGGCCTATACAAGCCTAGCCAAACAATTCCCCGTATATTTCTTCCCACAGTATTTACTTCCTGGACCCCTATCTAGCAGGGCGACTGACGTGATCCCCGGGGTGAATTTCCTATCTCCCATCCAATCATCAAGGTTCCTTTTGAAGAGGGCCAATGAGGTGCTCTGCTTGACATGTATGGGCAGTCTATTCCAGAGTATGGGGAGTCTCGGGCTCAGGAACCTATCCCACCAGCATATTTTGTTCATTGTGATGACAAAATTTAGGTCCCTGGAGTGTGTGGCTCTGAGGGATTGGGATTTCTTTAAGTGGAGCATGTTCAACAGCTCAGGGTTTGACATGGGCTTGTATGTTAAGCAGAGATCGCCTCTGCATAGATGATATGCACAGAGTATAGCTGAAGTTTTTTTAGATGGTCAGCATAGGGCATCTGCTTTAGGCCTGTGATTCCTTTAGTGAGGTATTTCTGCAGCCTTTCCAGCTATTGCAGATGTCTTGTGAGGTACATACCAAACAGGGCATTGTACCCTATAATGGGTCTAATGAGGGATGAGTACAGTGGGACAATGACCTCCTTTTTCTGGATGAAAAGCCCTTAGTGATGAGGTGTGCCACATAGAAGGATTTCCTGACTGTTGTGGCGATGTGGTTATCAAAGGTGAGACCACTGTCCACCTGTGTCCCTAAGTCTCTCACCATACTTTCGGTATTTAATGTACTGCCACCTATGTGGTAATTCATGGGTACATGTTTTTCCCCAAAGGGGATAACTATACATTTCTTGGCATTAAGCTTGAGCCCATGGCTCTGGCACCAAGCATCTGTTTCTGTAAAGCCCTTTTTTAGAATATCCACATCATTTTGGGATTCAGTAATGGCTCCCAGTTTGCAGTCAACTGCAAACTTTGTTAGCCAGAGTCCCTTAGTGTTGGCCTGTACTTCAGAGAAGTAGATGCCAAACAAGAGTGGTCCCAAGACTGAACCCTGGGGCACTCCACTTGTCACTTGTCTGGAGCTGGATTTGGAGTCGGCTATTTTTACAGTCTGGGTTCTGTCAGTAAGCCAGTTGGCAACCCATCGAGTGACATAGGGATTTATGCCCAGCTTAGTAAGTTTATCTATGATTCCAGAGTGGGGGATGGTGTCGAAGGCCTTGGCGAGGTCCAGATAGGCTGTGTGGACCACCTTACCCTTGTCCACAGCTCTGGAGACTGATTCAAAGCAGTCAATCAGGTTCAGGAGACAAGATCGGCCCTTCACGAATCCAAACTGGGTGGGGTCCAGTGTTTGAAGGTTGCCATTGTCTTTGTTTATAAGTTCCATGATAATGCGTTCCATGCCCTTATAGATCAGGCTCATCAGACTGATGGGACAGTAGTTCCCGGGATCCAAGGTGGATCCCCCCTTGTGGAGTGGGATAACTGTAGCTGTGCACCACTCAGTGGGCACAAAGCCTGAGGTGAGGCTATGATTAAACATGACACTTAGGTGAGGTGCTAGTTCATTTTGTAGTTCATGTAGTACACAGCCCAGAATGACATCTGGTCCCATGGATGCTGTATTCTTAGCTTTGGAAAGTGCAGTTTCTACCTCTGTGGCTGTGATTGCCGGAATTTGGCAATCTTTTGGTATTGAGATGGGCCCTTTAGGGGGTGAGAGGGGGATGAAGTTGGCACTAAATCAATTGGCAATATCCTTGGGATCAGTATATTTAATGCCATTCTGTTGTAGCTCAGAGCAGATCTGAGCATTGCCATTTATATTCTTGACATAACTATAGAATGCCTTGTGGTTGTCTTTGGAATCTTTAGCAATTTTATTTTCGTAACTAGCTTTGGAGGATTTTATGAGGGATCTCAGCTTCTTACTGAGGCTGGTAAGGGAGTTTTTTGCATCCTGGGATTTTCCTCTTTTCTGCAACAGTTATTTCCTTCTGTTGTATAGTTTGTTTATAGCAGGGGACCACCAGATTGGCTTCCTTTATTTGGAAGAGAGCATCTTGGTTCTATTTGGGATGGCACGATTCATGCACAAGTGGATGTCCTCGTACAGCGCCTTAGTGTAGGATTCAGCAGTCAAACTTTCAGCTCCCTTCTGCATGGGTGCCATGAAGTTCGTCACTTCTGACTTGAGTAGCATGAAGTTGGCTTTGGAGAAGTTTTTTACGGAGGTTTCCTTACTGGGGGTGGGGGTGGGGTGTGGATGTCAAGGGTGATTTGCTTATGGTCAGACCTGACCAATAAGGGGGTGACCACTGGTGTGGAGCATCTATCTCCCATGTTGGTAATGACCAGGTCTAGGATATTGGAGCCCTTGGTGGGACAATGGATTAGTTAATCCAGGGTGTTGGAATTTATGAATTCCAAGAAACGTTGGGAAAAGGTATTGGTACCCGAGTAATTTTCCCAGTTAATGGCAGGGTAGTTGAAATCACCCAGTATTAGGGTGTTTGGTTGTATCTTAATATTTTCCAGTATGTTTAGAAAGGTGGAGTGAGAATCTTGAGGCATGGCCGGGGATCTGTAGCAAGCTACAAGTTGGATTTCAGTCTTACCTAGTGTTAGTTGCACCTGGAGAATTTCAGATTCATTGTGTTGGGCAACTATCCGGGAGGTGTGAATATCCTTGGTGAATATGGACACTCCTCCATCTTCAGTGTTTTTGTCTTGGTTTGGTGGTCGAAAAGTGTGGTAAGAGTTGTAGCCTGGTATTGCAGGGGTGTTCTCTGGAGTCTTAAACCAGATCTCAGTTACTGCACAGATATCGGTGTTCTCCATTTTTAAGAGTGCCTCGAGAGGGTGCATTTTAAGGTTTAGACTTCTAGCATTGAGTAGCATTACCTTCAGATTCTGCATGCTTGTATCTGTTACGGTAGTGGTTTTGTCCTTTGAACCTTGCCTAAAAAAGTCACTATAGGGGTGGCAAGAGCTTTAGCCAGTAATCTGAATCCCAAGGGTGACAGGTGCAGACCATCTCTGGCAAAGCATTGTGGTTTGTCGATCATGTCGTCCCAAGCAGACAGATACTAGATCCCTTTTGAATGACACCAGAAGCTTAGCCAATTGTTGAAGTCATTCATTTTGTCCTTATACTGTGGTATCATTCTGGGCGAAGGCATGATGCTACTCAGGGTTAGGATCATACCTGCCTGGGCCACATAATCCGAGAGCTCTTCCATGCCTCTTTTCATGTAGTCCAGGGAGGTACGTCTCAAATCATTCAGTCCAACATGTACAATGACAGAGTCGTATTTGTACTTGTTGTGGAGTGACTTGAGTGCATACATTATGTGGTGGATCCTGGCACCCCACAGGCAGCTGACTGTAATTTTCTCCTTGCTCAGCCTGGTGAGTGGGACATCAGTGTGCCTGACTATAGAGTCACCTATGATTAAAGTGTTGGGTACGTTGTCTTGTCTTATGGGCTGCTGTTGGGTGGCACACTGGTGTTGTGAGCTATGTGTCACTTTGGTTGTGACTGGTGTTTGTTTGCATTTCAGCTTTGGAAGTCCTTGTTTTTTGGGCAGGTTAATGTTAAGGGCCTCCGCATATGTGGGTTTAGTGTTGCTATGTGTGGGTGTTGATGGTGTGGGTTTTGAAGGGCTATCTGTTGCTTGAGGTGTAGTGCTGGTGTTAACCTTCTCCTCTTGATTATCTTGCACAATCTTGGCTGGAGAGAGCTTTGCTTTAAGTCTGGCTATGTAAGTGCATCTGTCACATGTTGTAGTGTTGGTGGTAGGAGGAGAGGGCTGTCTGTGTAAATGAGGCAGTTGCTGCATTGCCCCAGGATGCCCAGATTCACCAGGTGGACAGGAGAAATCACCAGAAGCTGACCCTTGGACATGCCTGTTAAGGTGCTTTTTTGTAAAGTACAAGAGCTGTTTTCCCTTACCTTTGCAAGGTACTTTGCAGTTATAGGCTGTTTAGTGCCTACGATTAATTTCTCCTTATTAACAAGGAGAGTTGAGTGCTTGTATCAGTTTAAGGCTTCCTAGTGCTTTCCAGCAGGTTCTAGAGCAAGTGCTAGACACAGGGGTTCAGATTTTAGTGCTACTTCTGAGAAACCAGCTAGTTCTAAGGGAAAATTTGAAGAGCAGACTTTCTGGCACCTGGAATAGTTTAACCGTAGTCCAGCGGTGCTGCACGATGCAAAAAATGTGCAAACACATGCGTTTTTAAGCCAGAAAGTTGAAAGGGATAGAAATCAGCCCAAAATGGCTAATAAAATTATAATTTCAGTGCTGGAAACCACTCCTCTAGTGTTAGATAGGCAGTACAATCTCACTCCCACTGGTAAGCAGTAGGACTTTCCTCTACCACAGCAAGGTCTGGATAGCTCTGAACACAGAAAATAAAGTCCTGAAACCAGCAAAGCCTGGGACCTGGACTATACTAGCTAGGAAAAGGGGAAACGAGCAAACAAGATAGTATTTTTTTTTTGGTTAAAACAGGCTAAACAATGCAATAATACAGTAAATAAACACAGAAAAGGCTAACACACTTGGGTGTGTAGCCCTAAACAGTAAATGCAATTAAAACTCTACAAAATTAGCAATTTAAAACTTTTTGAATGAAGCAATGCAAGTGCACAACTGAAAGACAATTTAAAAGACTAATACAGTAGAATAAGTAGCTAGTCTACATATACAGAAAAGTCTATATATACAGAAAAGCAGTTAAAACACACTAAAACAATTCAGATGCAGTGCAACCTAGAGCACTTGAGTTGTAGCAATATTAAGGCAAATACAGTTTTAAATGCACTAAAATATACTCTATATTTCCAAAATGTTTGAGAAGCACAGTCAGAACACAAGGAGATTCAGGCATTTTTTTTGTAAGAAAGGGAGAAAGGAGGAACAGAAGGAAAGAAACTAAGTGGGTTGGCCTTCTCAGATGCTCTCTCTGTATTAGGTAGAATGAGCTAATGACACCAGACTGGGAGGAGTGTCCTAGATCAAATTTACAGTAGGGGCGGGCAACTACAAAGCCACTAAGTATACAATACTAAAGCTAATACCCTACACTCTTTTAGACAGTAAACACTACAGAAATGTTTATCACAGCAGTGCGCCACAAAATGAAAGTTTTTAAACAGATAAAGGAGCACAGTGAAATACAGTGAAACTAGCTATAAAGCTTTACAAGCAGTGTGGCAGCAAAAAACTTATTTCTCAGGCACTGTAAGGCAGACAGTTTTAGTTTAACCATGCAGATTAGTTAATAGCAATAAAATACAGTAGAAAGTATGCAGCGGTTAGTAAAAAGTGCTATATATAAATTTCTAGAAGCAATAACCAGTATAAATAAGCCAGAAAAAACAGGATACTTATTGTTATATATCTCAGATCAGAGTTGTATTCAATGCCCCTCCTCCACTCGGCTCAGTGTGTATTGACAGAAATCCTCTCAAAGTTAAGGCTTAAATACCAGAAGATACAACCTTAGACAACTTTTTTTAAAAAAGCTCAAAAGAACCAATGAGTGCTTACTCCAAGCCCTAGACCACCCAACCCCCACTAGCCAGCAGCCAATCAACACAATCCTGCCACGAAGGTAAAGAAAGGCTTCTTCTAATTCAAGATGGTCTGGTCATGTGCTCAGAACAATCACTGCAAAAACAAACAGGCCCAAAGACAGCAAATCTGAACTGGGACAATACTAAAGCTAGTAGCCTACACGCTTTTAGATAGTAAACACTACAGAAATGTTTATCAGAGCAGTGAGCCACAAAATGAAGGTTTTTAAACAGATAAAGGACCACAGTGAAATACAGTAAAACTAGCTATAAAGCTTTACAAACAGTGTGACAGTAAAAAATGTATTTCTCAGGCACTGTAAGGCAGTTAATTTTAGTTTAACCATGCAGATTAGTTAATAGCAATAAAATACAGTAAAAAGTATGCAGCAGGCAGTAAAAAGTGCTATATATAAATTGCTAGAAGCATAACCAGTATAAATAAGCCAAAAAAAAGGATACTTATATATCTCAGATCAGAGTTGTAGTCAATGCCCCTCTTCCACTCGACTCAGTGTGTATCTTTTTAAGTTGTAGTCCATATCTAAAGGCATGAAGCTTAATAAAGCCTGCTTAAAGCCTGCAAACCATTTCAAAATGCTTTCTAAAGGATAGGACCCACTTCTCAGGGCTCCATGATCCATTAGTGAGTTATCTTACTAATGCCTGCAATAGATAACTGTTAATACCATAATAAATATGTAATAAATGGAGCCTGATAATTATAATCCAAAATCAGGGAAAAGACAGGCTTGGGGTAAGCACTCTATTAAGCTCTAGTCTCAACAGTGGTCAGCAGCCACCACAGAAGATAGGTGGGTAGCCCAAACAGTTCTAAACCCTATTAAATACTTAATGCAGGCAGTAGTAAAAAAACATTTATGGCTACTACACTTAATTCTCAAACTTTTGTAGTGCATAGGAGCATGTAAAGCTCCATGCACTACAAAGAATTATAACTGTCTCTCTCCATTTATAACCCAGTTGTTGCGCATTCTCAACATGGATGTCAGGATTCACCTCTTGAGCTTTACTCCCAAGGTGAATTTCTACACATCTACGCTGATCACATAACAAGCTGGTTATGAATGGAGACCCAATCATAATCTCCTACATAATCTGTCAGTTTATCTGAGCCAGACACATTTGCTACTTTGTTGGGTTATATCAGAAGGCTATTTAACAGATTCCATGGTTGGGTTTCCCATCTGATCATTTGACCAAGGTTAAGTATGACATTACAAATTTATCTAGAGCTGATTTTTTTACAGTATACAAATAATGACACTAAAAGGTCTCCTGCTATCATAACACTTGTTACTGCTTATGGAACCAATAGTCACAGGATTAAAATAATCATTGATTAGCACTGTATTATTTTCAGAATTTTTTTTCTAGTCCATTCCTGGTTCCTGGAAGTTCAGTTACTGACAGGCACATAATTTGAAGCAACATTTATCATCTTACAAAATATTAGGTCTACTGCAAAGACCATGCAGTTCTACATCTTGTGGTCAATGTACAGTTTGTTTTCTTATAGTACAAATTACACCAATAAAAATGACATTAAACAAAGGATTAAATGTGATACAACAAATATAATTTATCTGTCCCAGTGGGATTGTAGAATGTTTTATGTGGGTCAAACTAGGAAAGTGTTCAAACAATGAATCAGTGAATATCGAAGCGCCATTAAGTGCAAGAAAATGGGTATGTTCTTTTGAGACATACTATGAAACATGGGATTGCTAGCATTGCATTTATATGTACTGATGGCAGTTTAGTTGATATTCATGAACTACTGAATAAAAAAAGCGAGAAGATAGATTCATCTTCTAAGGGGTCTGTTTTGGGCCAGGATTGAATGGTATGCATTGGCATTCAGTTTGTATTGTCCGATAACTTTTAGATATTTATCTGATTATTAATTTAAGACTGGTCTGAAAGATACATGTTGGAATTCAATTGTATTGATACTTTAAGAAACAGAAACATTCTTTTTTAAAACATTTGAAGTTTTCCATTGTTTCTTAATGCCATGTGATGAGTCATGGTTTCTATACTAAACAGAAGCATGTGATTGTAATACTAAAGCTGACGTGGCTCTTGGTTATGAGCAAAACTAGTTATTTTCCGGCTACTGCCTTGCAATAAAAAATGTTGATATTTATTGGTGTGGGAATAACTTTGTTGGTTGCATGGTTTAGCTGCTCACTTTAATATCTATGAATCATGTGCATATGCTTTGCATAAGAACAATTAAACAATAAAATATACTCTACTTGAGATTCATTTGCTTCAGTTTGAATAAGCACTTAATGTTTAAGGATTCATTTAAACCAAGAGAATGTATTGCTTCTAAATTCAACTGTCATCTTAATTCTTTGTATTCTAACATCGTCCCATAGACACCACCAATCAAATTTATAGAGAGGTGGTCAGCTACAGTAAACCAAAAATTAATTCTCAAAATGTGCACACTTTATAGAATGTTGGTATGTATAAAGCATTATTGATATATTTATTTTTTTATACTATAGCTATGCTCATAAATATGTTTTGAAAGTTTTCTCTCTGCCTACCCACATAAAAATCACAGGTGGAGCAGGCTGCCAAATCTATTGTTCTGTAATATTATAATTAAATACAGCAGTAATATAAGCTGTCCTCTGCACCTGCTGCAATATCACATATGGACCTTTACTAATGAATATGCATTATGAACAGAAACTACATTTATACAATCCATTTGTTTTCTGAATCCTACATATCACCCTTACTCTTGTATTTGTGCCATTTTCTAACAGATTAACATTTCTTGCTGTTTTATTAACAAAATATGTATACTATCTAGAAATGAAACTAAACCTTCTTGATTCAAAAAACTTTCCATTTATAAATTACAATCTTTTAATAATACCGCATCTTGAGTGAGAGGAATAATCATAGCACAGTCATATCTTTATTTTCAGTGTTTTGCTCATAAAACTGGTACATCCCGTCTAATAAGATATGTCAGTATCTGCCATTCCTATTTGCCTTTACCTCTCTGATAAGCTTAATGACCATATTTAGTCCATAATCTCTCTCCAGAATGGATTTGTTGGTTTATTCACATGTTTAATTAACTTTATTTTCATCAGTAGTGAGCCATAATGCTAACAAATTTTCAGCTTTTGGATAAAGTAACAAAGATAAAATGATATTATAGAATTACTGATAAGTAACAGAAGGTACAACAGGGTGTATAGATGCTTTTATAGATGGTCCTATTCAATAAGGTCATGAAATGATAGCTAGAATACCAAGAAAATGCATAAAATGTCCACAAAATTTTGTGATGGAAATTTGGCCTAATAGAGTGGATGGGAGATTAAAAAGTATATTATAAAATAAATTATGTATTCTTAATCCAGAAAGGCTGTATACTTTGGGGAACACAACTTACTGTTCTGCAAGAACGTGAGAAAAGCAGTATCGGAAGAAATGTATGTTGGGCTCCTTAGTATTGTGAAAATGAAGTAATCTGGGATGAAAGTTTTTGTGGAAGCAAATCTTAGATGATAAAATGGAGTACATGAGTAAGGAATGTGCATCAAATCAGACAGATCAGAAAATACCTAAACAAGTGTCATTGTATTCATGGGGATTTCCAGGAAGATGTTTGAAAAGACTGCATATGGTCTGTGCATTCATGATTGTGGTGAATGTATATTTGAAATGAAATGATTAGAAGTATTTCTATGAATGAGATTATGTTGCAAGCTAAAATATGTAACACAGTGTTGGATATGGAAGTGTACACCTCGCAAGAAATCTGAAAAAAGTCACAAATAACCGGGGGAGGGGGGACTTTTAAAATATTGCTCTTACAAAACTTAGAAAGTTGATAGACTTACAGGTTTTGCATTAGCATGAAATTTCTGAAGGATATGACCTCTGAAACTCACGTCTGCCATTATTTTCTGACTTCAGTCCTCAGTGATTTTTGAGTAAGCCACAATTTTAGGAGAAACAGGCCAAAAATATGAGGCAAAAATCTGGCCAGTTGAGAGTGGAAGACAGGCTTGTGTTATCCTGCTACAGTACAAGACTACACCTATCTGTACTTCTGACTAGTCACCAGTAGAGGTATGTCAGAATGAAGCTTGATCTGATAAAACCAAATCAGTAGCATTGATGTGAAAAGATACAGCATCTACAGACATTTCAGCATGATAAGCATGGAATACAAAGTTCATTCCATGAATCATATTCAGGGTACCTCCAAGACACAACCAACGGAGTTCTCAGGTGCATCCCAAGTATGATTACTGAACATTCAGGTTCAGTCTTATTTTATGTTGAAGCTACAAACACAGGTATCCCTTACAGAAGGCATAGTGATCATTTGAGAACCAGAGTAACTGGTGACACTCACAGTTCTTAAGAAGTGAACCCAATTATACACATCACAGGCAGAGCAGCTGATGGATGTTGTTTCAGATAGGGACTCCTTTATAAATTCAGTAGGGCACAAACTGACAGGATGTCCAACACAAAAATCAAGTGATGAAGGAAGTCCTGACTGCCCCACCACCATCTCCTCATATGTGGGGGAAATGTGTATACCCTCTAATGCTGGCATTGCTGATGATACTACTGTATGGTCTTAATGTGCCATGTGGACATACTCATAGCTGCTGTCCTCTTGCATTGTGGACAATTAGAAAGCATAAAGATAACATGTCTGTGGCAGTGCTGGAACATACTTCTCCCCCGACCCATGACATAAATACTGGTTCTGTGAATAGCATATGGGCACATACGTGCCTTGGGATGCAGTGGAATTTGGTTGCTGCCCCAATGTACCTGGAGAACAGATATGCGGAGGTATTGTGCTGAATATGTCTTCGTATGTGGGTCACTGTACAACATGGAAATGTAACTTACTATTACTAACCTAGTGCATTCCCTACAGATACTAAGCAGTCATCAACAATTCAGCTCACACATTCAAGCCATCACTAGGTATGAGGGTTTGCTTACCCAGCCTGGACAGAGTCACCAGGAACTCTTCCATTATTTCTGTGAACCGCCTGTGTGTTGGTGTTTCACCATCCGTGGTAGACTTGTCTCTGATAATGTCTTGTGCCTTGGCCTTGGCATGCAGTATTATATTTGTGATATACAAATGTCCTATTATGGTCACCCATAGCACTAATGACCTGCATCACTCCTGGTCACAGAATGTTTTATCTGTTTGTTTTACCTTTGTCCAGCATGTACATGCCATGTGTGTAGATTTTGCAATAATTCCTCAGTATCCTGATTGGAAAATTTTTCCAGCCATTGCTGTTCTTGTGGGACCATGATAAGACATGTGTACACCTAAAAGAGTTACGTGTCAGTCAGAGTGTGTGTCTGGGAATGATGAAAGATAGATCTTGGCTGACCCCTATATCTCAGCACCGACAGCTTCTAATTTGTATTTATTTATTTATTTTTGGCAAAGTATTTTGTTAGTTAGTCAGTTAGTTATTGCTTTTGTTGACCAGAGAGTCTGACTGGTTGAAAAACTCCCTTTTCAGAGGAGACTCGAGGAGAAAAGCTCCACAACATACAGGCAGAAAGTAACATACATACATACATACATACATGCATACACAGTGTGATGAATCATTTGAGCATACAATGATGAGTAAAACAACGATTGAGCATACAATAGTGAGAAAAAAATACACTGGCAAGGCACATATAGATTTATAACTTCATAGGTAGTTGCTAGGCTATTGATCCATGAGAATTCTGAAAGCCTAGCTTTGCAATTCTCATGAAATTTTTAGCCTGTGTAATTTAAGTATGAATAATGTAGAGTCAGGCAGAAGATTTACGTTACCCCTATCCATAAGAGACAAGGGTGCTAAATCAAGGCTGAATGTGTGGCTTCCCATCTATTCATCCAGATTAAGTTTGAACTGAGTAGGAGAAGTACTTTGCTTTATGTAAAGGGGAAGACACTTGCAAAGAAGTGGTATTCTGTGTAATGCATAGCTGTACCTCCAACATGTTCTATTTATGTTGTAGAAGAGATTAAGATCTTTTGAGCACTTGTTTTTGCCACCATTGGTCATGTGGATGTGCAGCAGGTCTGAGAGGATAGGGTCTGTTGAGACACTGTACAGGAAGCAGTGATTGCCCCTCAGTATCCTGTATGATACTGATAAGAGAGACAAAGCTTTCAAAAGGTCAGCGCAGTTTGTGTGATTTATGTCTTTTATCATGATGAGAAAACACTGTTGTCATTCAAGTTGTGTTAAGTGTTTTGACAGGTACTTACCGAAGGGCATATCATACTCAAGGATTGGCCTAATAAGTGCCGAATACAGTGGTATTATCACATCCCTGGACCTGGACACCATATCCTTTCTAATAAAATGTACAATGAAGAAGGACTTTCTTACAATAGTGGATACATGGTAATCGAATGACAGCTCATTGTCTACATAGATTCTCAGAGGTTCTCAGGTCCTGAACTACTGGATCAGCATTCAGAGGTGTGTTATTGATGTGACAGTTACTGGGGACATCATACCTGCTGAAGGAGACTATTATACATTTTTTGGCATTTAGTTTTAGCCCATGCTTATGTCACCAGGTATTTTTTTAAGGAAAGGCCTCTTGCAGGACCTTGGTGTCTACTGGTGAATTTATGATGGCACCAAGTTATCAGTAATTAGCAAACTTGGTCAACTATAAACCCTTAACAATACCTTTGACCTCTGAAAAGTAAATGCCAAAGATAAGTGGCCCAAGCACAGAAACCTGGGGTACACCACAAGTGACAGGCTTTTTGGAGAAGGTAGACCCATCTTTCTTAATTTCCTGGGTTCTGTTTGTGAGCCAATCTGCTATCCAGTGAGTTACATTGGGATTTACATTTAGCTGTGAGAGTTTATCAACAATACCAGAGTGTGGGATGGTGTTGAACACCTTACTAAGGTTTACATATGTGGTGTGTACTCATTTTCCCTCATCCTTTCTTCAGTAACATTTTCAAAAAAGCTGACCAGGTTAAGCAGACAAGATCTGCCCTTGACAGATCTGAACTGTCTTAGGCAAAGAGTCTGTACGTTACCTATGTCCTTATTTATTAATTCCATGATGATCCTCTCCATACCCTTACAGATGACGCTGGTCAGACTTATGGATCTATAATTACCCGGATCCATTGATGCCCCATCTTTATACAGTGGGATGACTATTGCTGTCCCCTATTCATCTGGCACAAAACCTGTTTGTATAGCTTTTGTTGAGGGTTTGACATGTTCTGGTTCAGGCTGGCCAGTAGGCTCCCTGATATGTTATCTGGCCTCATAGAAGCAGTGTTCTTGGCCTTGGAAAGTGCTTTGAGGACTTGTTCTTGGGATATTTGAGGAGGGTGTTGTAAATGAAGGTATGTGATCTGGGAATGTGTGTGTGGGGGGGTAAAGTTAGAGCTACGTTTATCTGTTAGTGGAGTGGCTATGTACTCAGGGTCTGAGTGTGAGATATCGTTTACCATTAACTCATTATAGCAACCTGTGGTAGAGCCACCCCTACCTGCTTCTCCATTAGGAAGTTGAGAGTTGAAAGAGAATACCAACCTTTTATAGCAAGCACTATACAGTATATTCTTTGGGAGGGGGAACTATTCTCTGTGTCCTTGTCTTTTTGACAGGTTTTAGTGTACTAAATTGTCTCTGCTGTCTTATTCAACAAGAAAACCTTTCTCAGGAGAGTTGACGATTCTCCAGGCAGAGGGGAATGTATACTACATTCAAGAACAAACTGTGAAATTGCAATTCTATCTGTAACATACATGTGCATTAATACATTTTATTTTTTCTCTTTCTGTTTTTTTTCTCTCATCATTCTACAGGTCTAGATGTG
Source organism: Protopterus annectens (assembly GCF_019279795.1). Taxonomy (NCBI): domain Eukaryota; kingdom Metazoa; phylum Chordata; order Ceratodontiformes; family Protopteridae; genus Protopterus; species Protopterus annectens. Next base: position 1,343,682,878 of record NC_056735.1, on the reverse strand, counting down.
ATGCAGGTTGCAGTGCAACATTAGGCACTAGGGTCAGTGCTAGCTGACACAATGGGTGCTTGGTCAACAGAGATCACCAGGATAGCCTCTCATCAGGAGAAGAGATGTTACCCTGCTGAAGACAATCAGTAATGCTCACTGGTGGCTTTCAAACCCTTCTTTCAGAACAGGGACATAGGTAGCTGTTTTGCAAGTGGCCTGAGAAGTCCCCCATGGTCACCTACCTTGCATTCAAAGTGCACTGACAGTTGAACATGCAGAGTGGTGCCATGCAACATCTCCTATCATGGCTGGTACAGTCATATGATGTACCAATGGACCAAGCAGAGTCTGCCCATAACATAAGCCATGTGGGGCAGTCAGATAGGCTCTCTATACTCCACCCAATTTCCCATTCTGGTCTTTCTCTGCATTTTATGTCAGTTCCCATACCTGCTTTATAGTTCAAATCTCCCCATCACCAGTCACCCTCCATTTGTATGCCTGTTTCTCTCTACTGTTGTCCATTTTCCTTGTCTCCATCTATACCTACATTTTATGTTTATTTGCCTGCCTGTGCTGTCTCCCCTACATCCTCTATTCTTCACACACTCACACACACGCACACACACGCACACACACACACACACACACACACACACACACACACACACACACACACACACCTTCCCCATCTACCATTCTTCTTGAAATATGTAAAATAGACACCTGTCATGGAAAAAGTATGACCTTCTCTCCCTCCACCTACTATTTTCCTTGTGTGTCTCTCTCTGTTTGTTTTTCCTCTTTTCTACCTTTACTATTTCCACCTTTCTTTTCTATGTATATAATGAACTGTGTTGGCACTTTGCTGCACTGGCTTTCTGTGGCTTGCACATTGTGTCCAAGTTGCCACTATGAAGCACTCCATTACGTGATGTGTATGAACACATATAACCTTATTGTTCTTGTCATCTTGGTTGTGGGATTTATTGTAACACATCCCCTTTACTACTCTTCAGAAGTGCAGCTGCTGCCAGGAATAACACAGCTGCTCTAATTTACTATGAAGCCCTTTCCTTGGAATACCAGTGCTATGCTGGTATTAATGCACAGCTTAGCAGAATCAGGCCACATTGCACTATGGAATCCTTTATATTTAGCACTGCACTGCAATGAGGTGAACAGTTCTGAATATCTCCTATTCATTGGTGAGTAATATGTTAGTGCTGTGGTAGTGCAATGTAACTTCAGTTAGTCAAACAATGTGAGAGATAGTTGACTGGATAACCAAGAGGTACAGTTCATTGAAAGACCACTGTTCATGGCCAGAGGGCAGGTAATTCCACTTTGTTGCCAAGATGCCCATAAGGATTAGAAATATTTGAAGTTAAGCTAACAGTTGTTGAAAGGCTGGCAATTCTTAGTAAACAAGTTCAAATTATTTGAAATACCTGTGGAGAGGTTGTGTGCAAGCATTCACTGAATATCAAAATGTCCAGACATGTAACAACAAAAAGAAGTGCATAGTTATGTTATTCATAGAAATGTATTTTTGTAAATGGCATATATAATTAGTATTTTTGAAGAATTTACCAAGTGCATGTATTATACTACATTGTAAATAAACAAGAATGATATGAAACTCTGAATAAGACTGCTACACAGATGAGAGGTGCAAATGAACTGACTGTGGTATTGTGTGCTATTGTTTATTTAAAATGGTTGCTTGATTCATTGTTTCCTGCTACATTTGGTGATTTGTTGAGTTGCTGATTCACTAATTCAGATTCTATCTGTTACCTTCTAAAATGCATGGAGAAAACTTATTTATGTTTATGTTAAAACAGATATTAAATTAACTTCACTGTGATTGCAATATATTATGAATTCTCAAAGGATTATTCATACTGAAAACAAAAACAAATGGGATTGATTATGTTGATTTGCAGAAAATAATGCAAACCCACCTGTAGCGCATGGATATGCTCTTCTCTTTACCTGAATCAAACCATAAAAGTATACATATAGGAGGAGGAAACACTGAAGCTGTCTATATCTCCTCAAGCCACAGCAACTTGGAAATCAGTTGCATGCTTTTACTGGAGCAAAAAAATATACATATATATATATATATATATATATATATATATATATACATAAATATATGTGTGTGTGTATCCGTGTGTGCGTGTGTGTATATATATATATATATATATATATATATGTGTGTGTGTGTGTGTGTGTGTGTGTGTGTGTGTGTATATATATATATATATATATATATATATATATATGTGTGTGTGTATATATATATATATATATATATATATATATATATATATATATATATATCTCAAGACCTTGGTGCACTTTTTGGACAGTTTCTCCTTTTTCCAGTGTTGTGCAACTGTGGAATTGGTATATATACATTCAGGGGGTCTGGTTTGGTATATATACTATTCAGGGATATGGTGGTTGCAAGAAGGCTTGCCCCTTGCAAAAAAAAAAAAAAAAAAGTTTTTGATCTATGTAGTTGCAGCTGAAGATAAAATAAAGATAGATGAAGTACATGGATAAGGCTAAGTAGTTGTTCATTTTGAGGGGGGGGTCCATGCATTATTCAGCGTCTTTCTTTTCAACCTTGTATCAAGGAGAAAATACAATTTTAAAATGTAAACATTTAGCATATTTTGTGAATGCTTTGGTTGGAGGGATTTGGTCATAATTTGTCACTGTCAGGAAGTACTGTATTCATCAAGATAAAACTATTTATGCCATCATATTTAGCAGCCGTAATATACTGATTAGGTCTGGCAGTTTGCATGTTGTATTGTATGGGCAGTAGGGGTTTAGGTGGTAAATTTCAAAGTATACAATGGGAATACACCTTGGGGAACCTTATGTGTGGGGTGCGGGGAGGAGAGAGGTGATGCCTTAATGGCAATGATAAGAGCACTCTATGGAGCCAGGCTGGCTAGGTCTTTCAAACGTCTGGCCTGTGGTTAGATAAAGGTTTATATTTTGATTTTAAGGGAATTTATTAGCAGTGATCCATATTTTGTTTTTTTTTCTGGGAAAAATACCCATAAATCCCAAATTTGGTCTGTCTGAGAATTGAAGAAGCACAGGATGTTCATGGAACTTGGCATTTTTGGCCAGAGAACTAATTCAGCAGAAGATGTATTTCTGCTCATATTTATTATTTATAATGTTGTCAGCTTGCATTATTGAGTATTATGCGCATAGAATCTGTTTTAATTTTCAAAATATCTTGACGCAAAAGAACATTATAATGAAATCACCATAATGCCCAGAAATTGCATTTAAAATTAATTGGTATATTTCCCAGATTTCATCATGAAAATGGAATTTCATTTCATGATGGGAAAAAGGGGAGTACATAGCAGCCCTTAGACAGAACTGAGTGGCAAAAGGTTCATGGACAGTAAAGCTAGATTTCCTGACACAAAGGTGCTAAGCAGTAAAGTCAGAAGTGTGCCTGAGAGCACAGAAGGAAGGTAGCTTTATTAAGTGTGTGTGTGTGTGTGTGATGAAAGGAGATACTGACAGCCCAGCTAGGTGGAATTTTGTAAATAATTATATGTCATTTGTGAATATCACCATGATTTATAAACAAGTGTAACAAACGGAGATACTGCCAGCAAAGCTGTCTAGAATTTTATAAGTGGTTATGTGTCATTTGTGAATGTCAACAAGCTTCATGTAAGATGCTTGTGTTACAAAGAGGTTTATAAGTAGGTGCTAGGCTATTGGCCTAAGGGCCTACGTAAGCCTAGCCAGCAAGGTACCATAGCTTACACTACCCAAGAAAGTTATTTTCCTGTGCCACTGTCCAGCAGAGACACAGAAGTGATCCCCGGGGTGTATTTCTTATTTCCCATCCACTCATCAAGATTTTTCTTGAAGAGTGCTAATAAAGAACTTTGCTTGACATAGATGGGTAGCTTGTTCCAGAGTATGGGAAGTCTCTGGGATAGTAATCTATCCCTCCAGCATGTCCTGTTTATTGTGGTGACAAGGTTTAGGTCCCTAGAGCACGTAGCTCGGAGGGATTGGGATTTCTTTAGGTGTAGCATGTCCAACAGCTCTGGGTTTGACATAGCTTTATATGTTAGGTAGAGATCACTTTGGAGTAGGCAATATGCTACGGAGTAAAGCTGGAGTTTTTTGAGGCGGTCAGTGTAGTGCATTTGTTTGAGGCCAGTAATCCTCTTTGTGGGGTACTTCTGTGGCCTTTCCAGCTGCTGCAGATGTCTTGTGAGGTACATTCAAAAAGAGGCGTTGTACTCTATAATGGGTCTAATGAGTGACGAGTAGAGGGGAACGATGACCTCTTTTTTCCTGGATGAGAACCCTTTTATGATGAGGTGTGCCACGTAGAAGGACTTCCTGACCACTGTGGTGATGTAACTATCAAAGGAGAGGCTACTGTCCACCTGGGTTGCAAGGTCTCTTATCACGCATTCGGTGTTAAGTAGATTGCTGCCTTTGTGGTAGTTCATGGGTACAGAGTTTTTACCAAAGGGGATGACACTGCATTTTTTGGCACTGAGCTTGAGGCCATGGCTCTGACACCAGGCATCTGTCTCAGTGAGGCCCTTCTGTAGGATGTCCACATCATTTGGGGACTTGACTATGGCTCCTAGTTTGCAGTCATCTGCGAACTTCGTTAGCCAGAGGCCTTCTGTGTTAGCCTGTACTTCAGAGAAGTAGATACAAAACAGGAGAGGTCCCAGGACGGAATCCTGTGGTACTCCACTTGTCACTGCTTTGAGGTCAGATTTGGAGTCTGCAACTTTTACAGTGTGGGCTCTGTCAGTGAGCCAGTTGGCAGCCCATCTTGTGACATAGGGATTTATACCTAGTTTAGTGAGTTTAGCTATAATTCCAGAATGGGGGATGGTGTTGAAAGCCTTGGCGAGGTCAAGATAGGCTGTGTAAACCACCTTACCCTCATCCACGGCTTTGGTGACTGCCTCAAAGAAGTCGATCAGGTTCAGGAGGCATGATCTGCCTTTCACAAACCCGAACTGGGTGGGATCCAGAGTTTGGAGGTTACCAATGTCTTTGTTTATGAATGTATTAGAACAGTATGTCATGTATATATCAAGCTAGGTTTGTACAGACATGTGTATGGAAAAGATATTTTATAAAGTACTGAGCTTAAAAATGAATCTGCAGTGTGCCCCGCTGGAAGAGAACAGAAATGTATATACACTATTGTAACTGTTTAAATGTATATATTTTAATAGTGGGAACTGGAACACAGGGGATTAACTTCATTTCAGCAAAACTTCAGAAAAATAACTGAAATTAAATTACTTTATGACAGGAAGAGACAGGATGTTTTTACTAGGGAGCTGTCTGTGTTGTCTTGAAGGAGAAATAATTACTAGGCTTGAGATGTGAAGTGTTTTATTGTTTTATTACTTCCAACAGCTGCACAGATCTGAGGAAAAGCCCTTGTCTATGTTTTTTTTTCCACAGGTGGATGCTAAATACTGCTAGCTTTCTTCAGGAGGGGTTTTACCTGGAGTAGAGTCAGATGACAAGAAATTATGTCATGCTGCAAGCTATCCCAGCAGTAATATTTGAGATATTAATTTAAGAACTCTCTGAGAGAGACTCTGCATTCTGTATTCTCTTTTTGACCTGACGTCAAGATCCACTCACCACATGTGCCTTGCTGCTCTACTTAAGTAAGTGTATGAGGGTACATTAAGTGTCTTAGATATAGTCAGGAATATAGCAAAGCTTAGCTTAGATATTTTCTTTATTTATATGAGACTGTCCTGTAATGTTGTTTTAAATATTTCCTGTGATTTTGAACTCTGTTGTCACTGTAAATATATACTATATTTTCTTGTTCTTTTATTAGCTATTATTAAATATATTTAAGCCTTTCATTGTGGCTGATTTCTCTAGAGATATTTAAGTTCTGAGAGTACTTGCATATTTATTTAGTGGCACTGTGTAGGCTACTCCTAATAGCCTTGCTCTTGGTCAAACTACCATTTGTATTAATAGTAACATTACACAGTAAGATTGGACACCCTTTGTTAAGGGTTTTAAAATAGCTGTTAAGGAGCTGGCTGGTGGCAGTGATAAATACCTTATAGGCTGGGCAAAAGGGGGCATAGCTAGTAAACCTGTGCCAGCCTTTCCCAGGTGTGTGTGTGTGTGTGTGTGTGTGTGTGTGTGTGTGTGTGTGTGTGTGTGTGTGTGTGTGTGTGTGTGTTTGTATAAATCAAACCTCTGTGTGTCAGCTACTTGGGCAGGGACACAAAGCACTGGTTGGACAGAGAGGGTGCTGGAGGTCTTGGTTGGCCACTCAGCTGAGATCTTGACTCTATAGCTGTGCCAGTGAGAAGTCTTACTAGGGATCTGGAGAAAGAGAGAGAAACCAGCCCCAAACTGGCTGTGGTCTCTGTGTGCTCTTAAGGGAAATTGCACTTTATTGTGTGTGTATTTTTCATCCTCCCAGTGTGTACTTCCCCCACTGTTGCCAGTGGTGAGGATTGCGGCTCCTTGATTACTGGGTCAGTGGTCGGGCGTCACACATACATAGATAACTTAGCTGATACAGATCACAATTTGTTTTTGTGAAGAGTAACTCTGATCTCTTGAACCTAGTCAATTTCATGAAAAGATTACAAAGGCTATGGACAATGGTAATTCAGTGCACACTGCTTATTTCAGCCTAGTAAATGCTTTTGATACTGTTTCCCTTGTTTGTAATACTGAAAAAGTAGATAAACAGTGTAACCCCTTACATTTTCCATTGAACAACAAACTGGTTATCCAGCAGATTCCAAGTTGTGAATGTCTCTGCTGTTCTCTCTGAATGTAAAATTATATTTAGTGAAGTACGACAGGGATGAGTTTTGGGCTCTCTGCTGTTGAAATTTATTTTGCAGACATCCAATCCAGTATCTCAGAATTGTGTTTGACAAAGTTTGCTGATTACTGCAGTCTGGGCACTATTGTCTGCTTATCCAGTAATACTAAATAACTCCAGCATGGGTTATAACATGCACGTATCTGATGTACCAAAAATGTTCTCAAGGTAAATGCAAAAAGTGCAGAGTAGCAGCTTTCAGCATAAAAGTTGCTCCAACCTTATGTTATAAATGGTACTTCTCTTCAGACAGATACAGTCAGAAGAGACCTGAGTACTTATGTGCACAACTGTCTCCCTCACTAGATCTTTATGTTTCCACCATAGTCAGGAAACCCTTTTATGTGGCCCAGCTAATTTCCAAGGAAATATATTCAGGATCCACGAAGTCACCCTACTGCTGTATTTCCGTATTTACCCTTATTAAATCAGTTATCAAATACAATGCCCTTTTGGTATGTACAAAACTAAGCATATCACTCAACTGGAAATGCCCTAAAGATTGTTAACCAATAAAATTACAGGCTTTAACTCCTTCAATTGCCATGCTAGATTAGCATGGTTCTCCTTATACTTGATGACCTTCCAGTTGCTCTGTAGGTTTCACTTTTTGAGCCATGAAAGACAGTGCCATTTGATTTCCTATTCCTCCACAAAACCAGTGGCTGTGCAAATACCCACACTTGGAACCTAAACTTAAAATAGCTGATAAACAAGTCTCACTAGAGGAATAGGGTCCTAACTCATATTCCTAGGTTATGGAATAAGCTGCCACTACTTTGGCTACCAGTAAGACTAATCTTGATGACTGGATGGGTAGCTATACATTTGCACCAGGGTTATCATGTACTGCTCTGTTCATTTTGGGAGTGATCACTAGTAAGTGTTCAAAAAGTGTAGAATTTTTAAGTCTCTGCTGTGTATGGCTATGCATCTTATGGTCCCACCACATCTCTATCCTACTATTGTTCCTATGCTCCCATTCATTGTTCTTCCTCATTCTTTCTTGTTCCTATTGCCGAGATTCTTCAGTACTACTTACATCCTTATTTTCTGAAGGAACCCCACTCCTTATGTCTCCGTTGTTCTTGTTGTACATTTGTTAACTTGGTTGGTGAGCTAGTTAAAAAATTTACTATGGAAAGGATGCTTTTCTATTAATTTCCCTCTGTTCGGACTATACATCTTATTTGGTCATACATGAGGACTCGGTTAACATTTTTAATTCTCAATTTCTCTAAACACCTTCTTTCTTTCACCTAGCTTACCTCCTCCCATTCTGGTCTCTCCCATATGTACTTCCAGGTCTGTCACCCATTCAGCTCCATTTTTATCCTTGTTTCTGTAGAGGCTTTTTCTTATTTTTCTCTGTATCTCTTTTCTTCTTTGGTTATTCTTGTTCTTACATTCTTTTTTTTATTTTCTTGTCCACCCTGCCTCCTTCCTTCCTGATTTCCTTCCCTAGCATTCTTTTCCTCATCCAGGAAGTGATTTGTAATATACACATTTAACCGTTTAGCAAAATTAGATGACCCTTATCCTTTTAAGCTTCTACTTGCCTGCATAACATTTTCTGCTGCCGTCAGTGGCCTACTGCAGTTTTTCTGTAGCTGGTTTGATTACCCCATATATGGGGTGTGGGGAGGGGTGGATCTTGCACTCTAGCAAAAAATTATGTTTTATTTATATTTTTATAATAGTTAAAGACTGCAAGACTGCATGTGCTGAAGGTGTTTTCCAGCATATGCTTAGTGGTGTGTCAATGGTGGCATTTCTGACATTTCAACATCAACATTCTGCCAGTCGACAATGGGTGTTTTCACATATTAGTGGTATACACACACACACACACACACACACACACATATATATATATATATATATATATATATATATATATATATATATGGGATCTGTGCAGATGTTCGAAATTTCACTACTTCGAATCCAATTCACCGAGTCCACTTGTTTGAAGTAGTGAAACTTCGAACATTGACTATGGCAGTCACACTACAGCGTGGAATGGGAATATTCCCTTTTCCCCGCTGTAGTGCAATCTCGGAGTTGGTATATTTAAGTAGGGGGGTGTGGGTGCTTGCCCCCCTGCAAAAACATGTTTTAGTGCTTTTTTTTGTGGGGGGGGGGGGGTCGCCCAGGGAACTAGACTTCAGCGAAAGTGCACTTTCGTTGAAGTGAACTTTCGCTGAAGTGTGGGTCCCCTGCTCTATTTTGAAGAAGTGTTCTTTTGATGTAGAGCAGTAGACCCATATATATATATATATATATATATATATATAGGTTTACCTTTAAAACCTCGAATCACACTTGTGCGAGTGGTCATATCCTTGCATCGTAAAAACGAAACTGGAAAAAGCGACAGTTTCTAATGTTCGAAAAGCAGCAAATCGAACAGCCGATTCGCTGTTTGTCGAACATGAATGTCGACAACAAAAGTATATGCCATGTAATGCAGGGGGGCAAGCCTATTCTAACTCCGAGATCGCACTACAGCGGGGAATGGAACCATTTCCAACTCCCCACTATAGTGCGCTCTGCCCCGAAATGTCGAATGTGCAATGAGCGACTCTCGCTCATTGCACATTTGAACCTTCTTCCATTCGAAGTTTTCAGAACTTGAAAACTGTCTTTCGAACATTTGACGGTCGCCCGTGTGCAATACGTACATGTAAAGGTAAACCTTATATATATATATAAAATCAGCAATATCTGATGACCTTCAAGACCAACTTTGCAAATATCTTTGGTTGTGTCGGAGTCAGTTCCTAGAAGTCTTTATTATTTTCACTTTTTTCTTTAAATGGCAATCATAATTTTTGTAAAACGTATAAGGCTAGTATGCAATAATATCACTTACCACAGCCCTATTTATTTTGGAAAGGTGTCTGGACTTCCTGGAGTATCTGTAAACATTATTGCCCTCCTGCAAGAGTCCAGGTATGCAACTAAAATGCCACACCATTAGCCATGATTCAGAAATGTGTGAATTGCGGAGTACAATATGAAGTTGTAGCTGAAATTTATGTGACTAGAAGTGCAGACTGACCACATCTAAACATTATTGATGTACCCAATATCCCCCTTATGCTCATGACTGAGCAACAACATCAGATTAAAAATAGTATAGAGAGCTTAAATATATAGAAATATACATATTAATTAATACCTCTGCTGCCAGATGTACAGGACATAGCAAATGAGTGTAACAGCTACACTCTATGTCCCACAAAAAATTATGTCACACAGCTTCAGCCAATGGAAATTACTACACCTGCAGTAATGGCTATGAAGGATGAAATGTTCACAAATCACTCTGTGCCAGGACCATGTTGTAGGAAGCACAGCATTAGGACTGCCACTTCACCATTATGTACTGTACTACACCAGTCAACTGTTCATAAAGATCTTATGTTTACAAAGTAGGAAAGGACAGACATATTGTGTGTCACAGGAGGACTCTGGGCCCTGTGATAGCCTAGATTTCTGGTATTATATGCTAACAATGAGGGAATTTAGAGTTCTGTATGATGTATAGAGGAAGCATCACACACTGGCAACTGGTAATTTAGGGAAGTACAGTGTTGAATACCCACTGTGCCACCAAAATAACTGTTGTAAGGAGAAACTGTGAAAACAACGGGCTAGTAAATATAGCCATTTGGAAATAATGCCAGGCATATTATTTAGGCAAAACAGAGAGGAAGTTTGCTAAAAGCATATATGAACGTATATATGACATTAGAAAAGTAAACACGAACAATGCCCTATATAAACATTCCCTAGTCTGTTGTGGTTTCACAGTTTTGAATTCTAGAAATAGTAAATCTGAGTGTTAGATTGGGAAAGCCAAATTAAATACAGAGAATTAGTGTGGCAAATTCATTTAGATGTCACTACATTCCCAGGATTAAATGAATACATCTCAATCCATTCTGTCTTAAAAATGAGGGCTGCCAAGTTACGATTCCTTCTGACACCTGTTGGTATCTATTTTCTATTCGAGGCTCCCTATTATCTTATTCATTGTCTCCTATTTTGTTTTGGTTTGTTTTTTTATTATTGCTTTGTACTGTAATTTTTTTATGTTTTTTGTACCCTTTGTTATGTAGTGTCATGACAATTTTTATAGTCATTTTAAACATTTTCATCGTTTTTAAAAATCTTTTTATAGCTTTATAAACTTATTAAAGTTTAAACACTTATATGCCTTTTCAACTGTTTTTTTTTTCAGTTAGCCTATCGAATAATTTCCTAATTATGAGAAGAAAAGAGAGAGAGTCACCATAAATTCAAGTTTGTTCGGCACAAAATAAGTCAAAAAAGAAAAAATGAGCAAACAACACAGCCGATGAAGACATTTAATGTACAAAATAAAGGTGAGCGCTTTCGTATATTCATTACTTCTTCAGAGCAACTAACAAACACATTAAGCTGCATCAATAAATAGACAAATCAATTAACAAGTCAAACTCTCATCACTGTTACTATAACAACTAATTAATGTTTAAGCTTATTATTCAAACCAAAGCCTAGATTTGCCTGCAGGGTGATGATCCATTTCAAGTCATTGTTCTCTGTTTTGTTAACAACACATCTTCCCCTAATACTCTTGGAAGTTAATTGTAACACTTTAAAGAGAAAAGTATGATTAATATTGGGCACAACATGTTTACTCAGTGCATTTGTTCTAACCTTCCTTCTAATTTCACCCAGATGTTCCAGAATTCATTCTTTAAGACTAAGATTAGTCTTTCTAACATAAAAACATGGGAAGTCCTTACAGGTGGCAAGATACACCAGATCTTTACTTTTGCACTCAGCATAGAATCTGAATTCATACTTAATATTAGTAGTGGGATGTAGAATACTGGAGTATCTATAATATAACCACAGGCCTTACAACTACAGCAAGGATAGGTACCTGACCTAGAAGATAACAATTGCTCAACACATAAAGAATTATGTTTGAAGCAAAGTCTCTGCTTATTCCTTGCATTTCCTAATTATACCTGTCCAATGATGTCCATGGAATGATTAATTAATTTACATAGAACTGTATTTAAAGTGGTGTGCTTAATTTTACATGTTCTGATGAAGTTCCAAGCTGCTGTGATGAAAGCGCTTAACTATCATTGAATCCTTATATCTGGTTGTTTTTTAGTGTGCACTGACTTTCCCTGGGTTCCTTGCCAGTGCCTGCGATGATGTGGACCTCACTTTTGCTGTTTATTAGATTTTTAGTGGAGGGCTGCACAAGCATTCCAGACTTCACTTTGCAGGCCAGATCACATCTATTCAAAAATGCATTATGCATTTGACTTTGAATCCAAGCATCCATCTTATAGATACTAATTAGTGCTTTACTATTCAGAAGGTCTCTGTTTCAACTTGTGCTTGTGATACTTTTTGTATAGATTGTGCATGTCCTCCCTGTCTTCATGTGGGTTCTCTCTGGTTACTGTAATTTTCTCCTGCATTTCAAAAAGTAGGCGGATTGGTGATTCTAAATTGTCCATTGGTGTGAGTATGTGGTGTGTATGATATGTAAGAAAAGCCTAAATTGTTCATAGGTGTGCATGACAGAGAAGAAAGGCCTAGCAATCTGCTTCTATTCACTACCTGCTTATTAAACTCTCTGAATGGCAGCAGCTTTTCATAGGGTCAAGTTGGATGTGACTTGACAGCAATGGTGGATGAATGCACTATTTGTCTATGAATCCCCAGCCTCAGTTTTTTTCACTAGTTACATAGTTTGTTAAAGTACATAATCTATAGTCTTTGATTAGTATAGCCCTGTGTTTTATTTATTTGCATTTCATGTCTGGGAAATTCTGACTAGGCATACTTCCCCTTTGTAGAAGAAGGTCAGAGAGAGAAATACTCTACAGTCTATAGTTGTACATAAACAGTGAATGTAAGAATATTAAGTTGCATCAAAGCCAAATACAGTAGCATAGTATCATTCCTATTTACAGCTGAGTACCTCTGCTTGTACTTACAAAGACAGCTTATGAAACTATCCTGCCGATTGACAATACATAAGATGTCTAAAAACTGCATAGATTCCAGTGCAAAGGTCTTCCAGTTGTCTTAGCTGTGACACGTCTGTGCTTTGGTACTGCTGGCCTCTGCCTGCAGGTGAAATTCAGTAGCTAGATCCTTCCATGTGTTGATATTGAGAAAAGGGCCCCTCTAGGACTTAGACAGATAGTCCTCATACCATGGCACAAAACAAAGCATTACCGTCATTTCCTACTAATTCCAAAGATGGCATGGGGCATACCCACATGCAATGATTTAGTTCCAAATATAGAATCGCTCATGATGCTGGCTGTCACCACTATTATCTTGTTGAATGTAAAGTGAAAGTGAGCCACATGGCATCTGCTATAGGTTTTTGTACTGCTATGCATAAAGACTACACTTCCTATGCTGATATGTGACTGTTATATGGGCACTAGGTATTCCCTGAGTGCTTATTAGTCTTATTGAGGATCTGGAGAAAGAGGGATAAACCAGCCCAGTACTGACTGTGGTCTCTGTGTGCTCCTAAGGGAAATTGCACTTGAAGCACAGGACTGCGTCTGGAAATAGTGTGTGTGTACCTATCATCCTCTCAATGTACATCCCCCATTGGTGCCAGTGGTGAGAATTGAGGCTCCTTGATTACAGGTCCAGTGGTGGGGCATCACAGTGTGCTTCAGAGAATCAAGCACTTTTAGTGTGGTTATATTTCCTAGTTTGGGTTACATGGCATTCTGGGTGTTAGAACTGGGGAAGCCCAGTAAAGCTTACTTTTGGGAGATAAGTTTGGATAAGGCAAGATGTAAGATGAATATGACTGAAGATGGATTTATGTGACAAACAGTGGGACATGCAATGCTGTAGGAGTGCTGGTCTTCTGATGGAACTAACTGGAATGTTAACACATAGGTTAGTGATTACATTGAGAAAAGGAAACTGAATGGTAACCCCACTCACCTTATGTGCTACCAGGTGCAAGTCACAGTGCAAGGGAGATCTAGTTAGGGTGTCGGTCTTAAATTTACTGTGCCAGCTGTTATTTTCAAGACTGATGCACTAGCCTGAATGTGGCTTCTGTAATGACAAGTTCATGTAAGGCAACTGAGGATGCAGGGAGTACAAAAGTAGCATTTTAAATATTTAAAATGATAATTTCACTAGGCTACTAATATTAGATGGGACATTTCTGAAGGTGACAATGACATTCTTGTTCAACTATAGTGTGGCCCTAAAACAGGAAATATGACTATGTTACTGAAAATCAGAGTACATCGACAAAGGTTAAAAACAGATTCCAGTAAGGAGTTGGAAGGAATGCAGTGGGACCATCCTGAAATCTTTAAATGTTAATATTGAGCCATTAACATTAGCCTGTGGAACTAGAGAGCATTTAGGTAGGAATAATAGTAGTAATTATGCAGTGGGGGAGGGGGTAAGGGGATTAAAACAGTGGAACTCGGAATATTTTGTAAAAGATTATCATCTGGTAGTGAAGGTCATAAGGTCATATTGATTGAATTGACACAATTTTGAGAAAGCAAAAGGGGCATGCTAAGATTGCCATTTCAATGGAATAGGTGAAGAACTTGCTATATATGATTTATCAGGAGCAAACTGGGGAGCAGCATGGGTTGGTTATTCAACATCCAGAGATTTATATTAGATTAATAGAGTTATGGATGGACAAAAGAGTGCATATTAGTCAGGTGGGCACAGGGATATATGTTATTGTTATGAGATTGCTTGAAAGAAAGAAGTGAAGTATCACTCCTAGTTGCAGAGAGTCAGACATTGAAGGTATAGAATTGGGGGTCTAGGTTAATCAGCTATAGATAATCAGGTGAAAAATATACTTTAGCCAAAATGACATAGCCAACAGCAAAATGTCTGAAAGTGTTTAATGGTGGGATTTGCCCCGTACCCTCATTGCAGGGTGCTCTGCCCCCTGCAACCTACTACTTAAAATAAATAACTATGTCTTCATCATCAAAGTAAAACAAAATAAAACATTGTGTAGAGATAGGTATATCATGCAGTGCCACCACCACCTCTGGAATAGACTCCTGCTGCAGATCAAACAGTGAGATACATTATTTTCCTTCAAATGGAAACTAGATGATTGGACAGGTATTCTGAAATTCACCCATTGCTTAAATGGCTTAGCCCGCCTTGAAAGAGGAGGTACGGTTTAAGGGTGGGTACTAGCAAGACATAAATGGTTGCAAGACTCAGTTGCCCTGTATTTCCAATGATCATATGAGATTCTTCCACATTAGGGAAAAAAAGTATCACCATCAGTTGTGTTTTTCATCCAAAATATGGTTTTAAGTGTATTACACTTGGCCAAATAATTGACCTCCACCTTTGCACTTTAGGATGTAAATGCTTCTATATACTGGTCACTTCTTCCAAGCAGACTACTGCCAGACTCCAACTCTCTTTACATGAAGGCTGTGTGTCTTGGTTATGAGGACCCATATTAGAATAAGATATCTTCCATAGTTAATTATAATGGTTCCCGTAGAAGCAGGGTGTCCTTAGTTTTGGTTTATTATAACAGTTCCCCTTGATGCTGGGGTCCCCAGATTAGGTTTACATAATTGATGGTTTGCATATTCCTTAAAAAGTTTAAGACTCCCTGAGATTAGATGCTGAAAATGTCTCTGATTTATAAATTATGGGTGGCCTTTTTAAGCATGACTACTTATGGCCACCTGTTATTTGGCTTTGTAAAATAATTCATTATAAAGCTATGCATGGATGTGACCATTTTCACCCAGTAAGTCATGTGCCTCTTTATTTTAGAAAAGTATATGCTTTTCATAGTCATAAATAATGACAGGCTGTTAAAGCCTGCAACTAGTCAGGACTTGATGATAGGAAGAAAACTGGTATTAAGAATGCATTTAGAGGGGGTGAGTATATGGGATAATAAATACAGCAGGAAAATGAGAAAGTCGAAATAGAAGGTTAGGATAGGAAGGTCCGAAGATAAAGTGGCACACTCAGCTGGAGAGGGTTCAGCCTGGTATTTGGACTCTTAACAACCAAAGATCAGGGAAAAGAGAAATTATATCATAAAGGAAGGAAATAATGCATAATTAGCATCAATTTTGGACTTCTGTTCGCTAATAGAATATTCCAATAGAACACCCTACCATAAGTTATTCTACATTTTTATCTTAAACACACTAGATTTACTCCTGGAGCTCCATGTCCATAATACAAGTCATGAGTGAAGCAGAACTATATTACACTTATATTGATTGTGTTCAGGGGTGGCACACTGGATCAGGGGTTTGCACTGCTCCCTCACAGTGTTTGGTTTTCATGTTGGGCTCTTGGGTGGTTGGCTTCTGTATTGCCTATGTTTGTCCATGTGTGTTTTTACCAGGGTCTCTCCAATATCCCAAGGATTGATCATCCTCTAAATTGTCACTAGCTCTGTGTTTTAAGTGTGTGTGCGTGTGTGTGAGTGTCTATGTCTCTTTGTGCCCATGCATGTTCATTTACATGACTGGCTCTCTTGCCTGCACCTGTTACTTGCTGAGACAAGCACAGTCTTCCCTGCAACCCTAAAAAATGATAAAGCAGGCATCAAAAAATGAATGATTCTTGTCCCTTCTTGAAAGTACTGCTAAATATTTTTTCAGAATAGAAAAGTCAGTTAAAAGTATGGTAGACTTCTAAGTCAACAAATGAAATAAACAAAACAGGAAATGTGTCAGAGTGATCAAGCCTGTAAGCAGGTTCATTACATTTTCTTTCTTTTTTGATTTTTTTTAAACCGGAGTTATCAGTACTGATTCAGTGACAAAGTGCACCAAAGAAAACAAAAATATAACCTATAAGTACATAAGCATACCTCATTATATTAATTAGATTACATTGCCAACAGAAAAGGATGTATTATAATTGCAATAATAAATGGTGGGACAGAGGGAACAGGGGGTCACAGTGAGATTTATTTCCTTGTTGCCAGATCATTTTGATCTCGGGGCCAAAACTTGCCAGTCAGGGGCAATTCCCAAAGTAACACGCTCCTCCACTCTTACCTTTTCATCTTATGACAGAACAGCTGGGTTGGTTAGGTAACAATTAGATAAGTGTTGTCTGGTCTGTTGAGGGTGATCATATTAGGATTCAGGATAGAGTTTCCTTTTTCCCTAAAGTATGTTAAGTTTTTGTCTTCCTTAACATTCATAATCAATTGTGGTAAGGAAAGCTAGACGTGCTTGTTCAGAAAGTCAGAGTTGGAATGTATAGATTTTTGGTGCTTGTAGGGAGTAATAGCTTTCACAACATGGCTTTTTTTTTTCAACTAGGCTACTATGACCCTCCACCCCGACCCTCACCCTTTGAGTAGAGGAGCTGCGTCTTCATATTAAGCATTTGCCTTGCAGCAGGGGGTTTTGTGTTCGAAATACAGTTTATTATAAGAATTTTTTGGAGAAGGGTCGATACTCTGGTTTCTAACTATGTCCCAGAGACATGCAAGTAAGTGAATTCGTGATACTACAGCAGGATTGTAGACCTGTACTTGACAGACTATATGTGCTTGCGTGCATGCATGTTTGTAGGTGCCTGTGTTTGTGCGTGCGCATGGGGTGCATCCTGAGATGGACTGGCCCTTGGTCTACCACTGGCGCTCTAACACATGTTGGGTGCTAGGATAGATTGAGGCTTCACCTGTAATACTGAAAAGTAGAAAAAACAGGTATCTAAAAATGATGGCATTAATTGACAGTGGCCTTATTTAACAGCGTTCATAACTCTTAACATTTTAATTTATTAAACTATAGGCAGAAACAAAAACATTATTAATAATAATAATAATAATAGACACCCTAAGGACACTTTTATAATACTTGGATATATTCACTCAAAAATTTAACAATATACTAAGATTTGTGTCCTGTGCATTTCCTGAAGAATAAAACGCCTGTAATTGTAACATCTGCAGATACTAATGACTTTAACTATTTATGTTTTGTAACAGAAATAAATTTGGGAAGGATGGAACAAAATGTTGAACCATAACGAGAAACGTAGTAGAAATTGTATGCCAATGTTTTCGGCTTACTTTACTGTAAGTGTAACTGTTTAGTGGTTTATTAGGCTTGCTGACAGCAAGGACCTTTTGTCTGTCGGTTTTGCGGTGATGACTCCAGGAAAAAAAATAAATTATTAAAACGGAATAAATAGACCACTTTTTGAGTGATGCTGAGATGTGGTTAAAAGAGTTATTTCAAAATCGTTCCACACTCACGCCTCTGAATAATGGAAATTATTAAATAAAGGTAGCAACTGATATTTGATAATATTGCCCAGCAAATTTAACAACAATTGTACACTTTGATTATCCATCTTTCTTTATATAATACAGTATACCGACCGATAAACGTGCGGCTGTGGGAATGACCTATAAACAGTTACTTTCCTTTTAAATATTAGGGCAGTTGGCTGTCAATGGGCGTACTTAGTGTAGTATAACCACACCTCCTTACTGCTCCTTTCTGCTTCTGTCGACCGTCTCACAAATCCTTCATCGCTAGGGTTGTGGAAAAGTGACAGGAAGACAACGGTAGTGTCTTTTCTTTAGGCATTGGGTTATAGAGATAACAAGACAAGAGGATGGACAGGTTGCTCAAAGAGTGTGGCAGAATTTCTTCTTAAATTCGTTTTTTTTCATGTTTTTTTTCACCCAGAGAATTCTGTAACGTTGGGACTATCTTGTTTTAAATTGTGAACGGGTTTGTTTGTTGGAAGTAATCCGAATAAGGCTTTACCTTGAACAACCTCACTAAGTAGGGATTACTGGAAGCGCTCTGTCTTTGGCACTTTTTATGCCGCGGGAGTGGCTATTGGGTATATGTCTCTTTTACTGATTTCGAGGAATATGTAAACAAGCTTCTATTGGAAAAATAAGGAGGGACCATCGGTTTTAAACTTGGTACGGACTTCTAGACCAGTAACGCATCTGTGGTAAGTACACACGGGTTCCGTTTTTCCGGTAGACGTTGTCCCTTTAAAGTCACCGAGAGTGTGTGGAGGTACTCTGTGTTACTAATTGTCTAGTTGAAAGGTAACCCGGAGTCCTTGTATTTTCAGAAGCTGGATGGAGCTAATAGTACAACTTTTAGAGGTTAACGGTGCACTCTGTTAACCTTTATATCTGTAAAATCCGTGACAGAGAAAAATGTCAGTGTCAAAGGCCCTAGTTCAGGGACATTTTTAAGCCAACATTTTTATGAAGTCTTACTAGAATAAAAGATTTTTGTATTGGTGTGCAGTTTTGGAACACAGTTGTGGCTGGCTAACGTTTGGCAATGCTTATTGATTTTAGCATGCATAGTTTTGTCGTCAAATTACATTTTTATGAAGATAGGACTATACGTCCGAGACAAAATCAATGACATTCTGATTTAAAGGCATTTGAGAGGTATGTGCACACCTGCTAAGTCAGCATTCTAAGGTCTTTGTGCGATTTTGTATGTTAGCTGGGAAGTAAGACCCGTAATCCTTTCTCCTAAAGAAGAGTGTGCCACTAGGAACTTTCTTGTTGAAGCTGGTGGTCCCTAACTCTTAGTAAGACTAAATATTATTATAGTAGCTGTGCAGCACTACGCCTCTTTTTAATATTTATTAGCCTTTAAGAATTATTGATTTGTCAACCATTCTTAGTTTGAGGAAAGGTTCCCCCGTGGTATTTTTATTCAATGTTTGGAGTTATAAACCTTTTGTAGTTACAGTAAAACAGTAAGATAATGCTGTGCAAAATGTGTATGTGTGTAAATCATCAATGGCAATGAATAATTTAAATGGTAACTTAAAAAGGAAAACTGTTAGCAAGCAAAATGTCAAATACTTGTTAAATTTTAGTTGCAATCCACTGAACCCTTACTATCATTTTAACAGTTTTAGTAATAATAGTAGCTACACATTCAAACTAGACCTTATCATTTTAAGTTTTAGTCTCTGTAGAGCAGAACATTGTCTTCCAGTAGTGCCTCTAGTTGGTCTTGGACTGAAGGGGTCACTCCTGAACCCTCCCATTGCTTGAGTGGAAATTGAGGCATTACAGTATAGCATCATACGGCAATATTCACCCCACCCATTTCCTCTCGCTACCTCTTAGTATGCAGTGATAAAAGGCCATTATGGCTGAGAGCATCTGTTGGTAGCTGGTAAGCATGGGCTGCATATCCTTTATATCACAACTGAGGCTGCCATCAGTACTCCCAACCCTTCCCCCAGGAATGCCCATAATTTTTTTTTTTTAAAAGTTGATATGCCAAGCTATTACATCCCTACCATCCTATCAGACCTTTCAGCTGTGTGCCTATTTTGGAAACCTGTGTTTTTCAGGCTTGATTTACCCCCCTCACAAAATATACCTATTTCTAGAGGTATTTTTCCATTTTCAAGCTTGATTTTATTTTTCACATGATTTTTCTAACCCCTCCCAGAGTCATACAAAATGTACCTATTTTTAGAGGTATTTTTCCATTTTCAAGCTTGATTTTATTTTTCACATGATTTTTCTAACCCCTCCCAGAGTCATACAAAATTGTGAAGTTTAGTACAGAGCAAACCAAATTACATGCGCAATATACTAATGGCAACAGCAATTTAGATAAGAAAGAGACCCCCCCCCCCAAATGTTAAATCTCCTCCTTTTAGAAGAAAATTAAATTACTTTTGTGATGTCCATTTTTGCCATACCATAAGTTTTACAAATTTGGCAGTCTGCTTTGTTAATATGCTTGCATTTTGCTTCAGTTTTCTAATGCTTCGTTTTTTAAATGCATGTTTCTATGTAGTATCCTACAGCCAAGCTGAAAGTGGGAAGAGTTATGTGCTGTTTGGTATTCACATTTTATGCTGATAAGGTGACTGGATTCTCTTATTTTTATGTTCATATTGCCTTTGTTTGGAGGTTGACAGGCATGCACCCCACCTAAACATTATGCTGAACTAGTTAGCAGATCCAACAATTTTTGTATAGACACTGCCCATGTAATTTCTCAAAATGGTATGTGGGGTAAACATCCACAATTTAAATCGGTAATTTAAATTACAAATCCTTAATCCAAATTCGGGCTATACTTTAAAACTCAAACCCTTTGTAACTGCTAACTGTTAACAGAAATGGATCTGTGACATTCACCCAGTACCTGTCTTAGTTTAGTTTCCTGACAAATCCATTTCTTAGCCACTTTCATTGTTGTATATATCTGTGTGTGTATTGCTTAAAATTGTACAAGAATCTCTCTTCTTCAAATGTTCTATTCTCTTTTCTCATGTCTGTGATTTTCATAACACTCTGCCTGTTACAAAGCAGTGTGTTAACTCCTCAAACTTTGTATGCTATCATTACACTTTTCAAAAATTTCTTCTCAAATTCTCCTTGTACAATATGCGACTCAGTCTTTGTCTTTTAAAGTGAAAAATATAGCTTGTTATATTCTCTTTATTATTCTAATTTAGTTTTAAACTGTATATAATAATTAGATGTTTGTATGTTTTTGTGTTTCTTTTATTGTGTTCTTTCACCTGGGTTGTGCATGCAAATGATCATTCCTGACCAGTGCAGTACACCAGTAAACAAAAAAAAAATGTCAGAAATTGCTGCATGGTATTTCAGATGTCTATAATTTGTATGTGACCTACTCCGAAAAGAGAGTTTAAAGACAGAAAATCATGAATGTTTTGTAGTTGGATGTATGTGACTCATAATATATGTGTGCATTTTTTAATTGCTAGAAGGCACTGTTTGTTTGCATTTCATTTTTGAATTGCTAGAAGGCACTGTTTGTTTGCATTTCATTTGGGTGTCGCATGTTGATACTTGACTACTTAGTGCTGTTCTTGGCGCTCTCCATTACTGGATTTTATTTTATTTTTGTGGCAGTAATGACAGAATGGGAACTCCCCCCCCCCCCCAACACACAGACTTTACCCATGGTAGATGAAAGCACAAACCTACACAATATTTGCATGTAGTATCTTCTATAGAAGTAATATGGTTTGTGTTCTGACCATGTACTGCGGTCTTCTTATTCTGCAAGATATTGCCATGAAGATACTTGCATGAGGGAGTTGCCTGTTTAGCAAACCAAAACAACTGGAAGCCTAATCTGTTTTCCCAGTCTCTTAGGTTGAAGTATGATAAGTGCTGAAAGTGTTCATGGCAGTGTTTAATGGACTGTTCAGAGAAGCACTACGAGATCACAGTAGTTGTCGCTTTCCAGCTGGTGTCAGCCCCCCCCCCAATTAACATGCCATTAGTAGTACCATTGCTTGTAAAATACACAGCACTCCTGATGTTTCTGTGTTACCATGATTTTTGTACAGAATAGGCATGTCTTTGACTGCAGACACTTTGTGGTGCTATTTTACCTTGCAGTTATGCTTTTTTTGCTTAGTGCCCACTCGAGCATGATGGATGTCCTAAAGCTTCTGATTGTTGTGCGTTTTGCAAAGTGGTGTAATGATTCAAGTATCTCAAAAAATAGTGAATTTGTGCCACTGATACAAATATTGCTTAGGAAATGTATAGAAGGATTGACATACATTAACTATGATCCTGTCTGCTCAAATTGGAGGGCAAAACCTGACGCAGAATAGTGGAACTTTTGTAAAAATAAATAAATAATTCTTCATGGTTGGCATTTGTTTAAAGATCTAAGCAACATATTGTAGGATGTTGTGCTCTGATCCATTTACAAGCACTTATACCTGCATTGAAATTAATTCAGTTTGATCAAATTGAGTTCAGCAGCAACTGTAGTTCAAGGGTGTTGGAACAATACTGACTTGCACACATTTTAAGTTTTTTTAGTATTTTTTTATATTGGTTTAGCCTTCATTAATGTAAAAGGCTTTGTCATATGATGATTTAAAATGAAGTTAAGAATTTTTTTTGGTATTCCACACACCCTTTCCTACCCTTTTAGCATATGGCTGCCCATAGTGCAACAGTGGATCATCTTGCCATGGTGAGCAAGTAGTCTTTGCTATCTCTTTGGGCAGAACGACATAAGGGAGCAAAGACTTCCAGGAAGACTTCTGGGATCATTGAATGCCCACTTTGGTAAGATGTAAATTTCACCATTTTGATGAAATGTGATAGCCCAAGGCTGGCAGTTGCATTAGTGAAGAGAATATACAAGAATCTGTATATGATGGTCTAGTTTTGGCTAGTTAAATTTAACATATCCACGGTCAAGTATTTCCTAGTTCTTAATCTGTATTGACTTTCACGGTCAAGTATTTCCTAGTTCTTAATCTGTATTGACTTTCATTAATGTTTACTTCAAAGAAACTACTAGCTATAAACCTGGCTTGACATTTCTTTGGGATAATGTGTATTTTAGCAGGTTTGGTACAGTTAGTCTCTCTACGCTGATTGCTGAGTTCTTCATCCGATATCCTGAACATGTATATGTATTAGTTCAGGTAGCTGTTTTCACCTGCCACCTGTTTAGTGGTTCTTTTTAAACTAGTGGCTTGCTCTCTGCTCTTTCTAAAATTTAGATGGAAAATTATAACAGAAATAGTTAAAGAACAGAAAATTGACCCAAAGCAGGGCTATAAAGCAGTTTGCCATTGTAGTGTAATTCACTGTACCATGTTTTGTGTTAGTTATTTTAAAGATGTCTGTACTTCACTACAAGAGATTAAGAACTTGGCAAGGTTAATTCAAGACTGTGGGCTAGAAAGTATCTTCTAATTTGATGATTGGGTGGGGGGGGGGTGGCAGTGTATATTATGTGACAGTGGACCACTATGTGATCATAGTTAACAGTGGTGGGAAGTTTGTGGTAGGTAGAGGTGGCCCCCTTATAGCACCACTGAGCACAACTTTTATGTGATTGCTTAGCACATCAAGGGATTCCTGGTGTATATGTATGATATATTGGGGCTGTGATATGATGGCTGCTATGCTATGTCTGTTTCACTCTCCCAGTTGGGTGGAATATCCATAGCTTAAGTCATATCTTAAAAACAAGTCCTACCAAAATGCATGTATGGAGTACATATCCAAATCAAAATCACTAGGTCTTGCGGTTATTGGAGCAGTTTGAGACGCAGGAGATCTAAAGTTGGTGGCATTTGGACAGATGTAAAAGAGTGATATGCATAAATTCAACTGATGGTGTTTAGTTTGCATTTGCAAATGTAGAACATCAATTAGTGGGGTGTACTTGTGAACATTTGGCTACATTTACAATGATCAGTTTTTTTGTTTTTATTGATCATTGTTAAATTTTGATGTGTACCTAGTCAGAAGGTGACTAGCTTGCATGTGTGAAAGTAACCGAGTTGCTTTTGTGTGTGTGTGTGTGTGTGTGTGTGTGTGTGTGTGTGTGTGTGTGAAAAACAAGCTAAATGTATTGACTTATTACATTGAGAGACGCCTCCAGGTGCAAGTGCAATTAATGCCTCTACGTGTCAATATTGCACGTTCATACCGTGTTATGTACCAGGTTTTAAAAGATTTCATCTTAAAGCTTACATAATAGCAATCTCAACTGCATTAATATTTGATCTCTGTCTAGTGCAGGTTAATAGATATTGACTGTTTTTATTATATTAATTTATATACATATCATTTTTCTATATATATTTCAAACAAGGAGCCCAGACAGAAATCCTTAGTTTCATATGAAAGCTCTCAGCTAGGTGAATAAAATGCTGCTGACATTGTGTTTAAACTTGAGTGGTTGCTGAGATGTACAAATGCAATAGTTACTGTGTTTACTGGGACTTATATAATCCGGTTTTAAGGCCAAGAAACTGAAGAACGCCACCACTATAAAAATAGTTTGTGTTGAAGAGTTTGCCATTTATGCTTTTATAACCCCTATGGTTCCAGAGATTTGAACATTTCTTTGAAATGTGAGGACATAATTTGATTCTGTTAAAAGGCTTGGGCTCCGCCCAGTGGAAATTACAATGCAAACTTCACGAGCTCCATTGGAGTTGGTTAAGATGAGCAGATTTGTAAAATATTAAAGACGTGCCGGCAACTAGGATAAACAAATCGTTCATAGATTCATAGATCTATGAACCTATGAACGATTTGTTTATCCTAGATTTGTAAAATGTTAAAGACGTGCCGGCAACTAGGATAAACAAATCGTTCTTTCTGAAAAGTCCGCAAACTGCAATGAAATAAAAATTAAATGAACCGAAACATGGCCATTACAGTGCCAGGTAGGTTCAGAATGTGTGGTATACATAGCAAAATGCCTAACATGTAATTCCTTCTACATTGGAAAAACCACTGAGAGAGAATTTATGAACATTTATTATGGAATAAAAAGAAACATTGCAATAATGCATTGTTTAAACATACATTAGAATGTCCTAAGTGTTCAAAGTTTTTGTTTTCGGTAATAGACTGTTTGTTTCTCCTGA
Source organism: Protopterus annectens (assembly GCF_019279795.1). Lineage (NCBI taxonomy): Eukaryota > Metazoa > Chordata > Ceratodontiformes > Protopteridae > Protopterus > Protopterus annectens. The sequence goes on along the minus strand of NC_056735.1, from coordinate 1,343,657,509 downwards.
TTTTCAATGGGGACAAAGAAGGAGATCTTGAGTATAAAGAGCTCAAATGGCAGATTCTGCTTAGTGCTTGTAACAAACCTGGTCTCAATAGTGGGGTGAATTATAAAGTTGTTTTACGTAGAAAAGCAAAATATAGTAAATGCAAGTAGAATTGCAGTTTTTATAAGTGTCTTATAGTAGTGTTTTTAGTTTATTTGTACAACATATATTAATTGGTTAATTGAATACTAATTTTTTGTCATTGAAGGGTATTAAGTGTTTGCCATTGGGATTATGGGTGTTTCTGATGAAGGCCATTTTCATGGCCAAAAGCGCTTAAGCCTGTATTTGTGTCAAATAAAGGAAGTTTTCTTTGGGATTCACCACCTGACAGCTTTTGGAATTTATTGCAACACATTGCAAGTGCTTTTTGTATATTTAACTTTGAACCTTCACTTGTACAGAGGCATATTTTCAGTTTGTTTTTCACAGGGTATAAACTTTACTTCAGCTGACAATGATACAAGGTAAGTGCTTTCACAACATGCCCTTGCTTCTTCAGACCATTAAACAAAACTTCATTGTTACACTCTCTTAAATTAAAATGTTTAAGAAGCATCCAATCATATTTAAAAAAACAATTGTCAGTTTTACATATTTGATATTCGTATTAAATGAACTTAACCAATCATTTCCAAATCAAATAAAATTTATCCTATCAAAACATCGCAAAAATCATCCTAATCTATTGGTGGTAAGAATAACCTGTAAGATAATTGGATGCATCATTCCAATGTCACTACTCCATTAGCCAATACCTAACCAATGTGGTGCAGCACAATGTTCCGTTGTCATAATCGGGCATTGACAGAAGATGGCAAGCTTCATATTCAAACATCATGAACACTTTTTTATTATTAGATTATATTTCATAGTATAAAAAAAACTTCACAGCTCATTTAAAAATATGCCGTGATATAAGTTTATCGGCTGAACATGCAACAAAACCATTCATCGATGTAAAAAAATGGCAGCGAATCAAAAGTCAAGGAACACCAGTGAATCAAAGTCAAGGAAGAATAGCTTCGACCAAACACTACATCTAAGATTAGTCAAGGAGGTGCAATAAATGTTTATTGGTTGTCCGTGTTAACTTGGCTACCTATCAAAACAGAAAATCTGAAGTAGGAACTTCATTTGTCAGCAACCTTTGGGATACGGATCCGATCTCGGATCCAAGCCGGCAACTTTTACCACAGCATAGATCCGAGCTCCTAGCTCCTCCCTTTACCCATAATCCCCTGCCAACCCTAACTGACCTCAGATCTAGTTTGCCTCGCTTCAAGCCTACAAGCTGGATTTCGAGCTCCTGGCAATTCAGAGTATTTGTGAGAAAAAACCTTAAAATTTTTTGTACTTTTACTTGTGTGATTGTGTAAGTTTGTTTAGGTTCCCTCTTAGATATCCTTTTTTGTAAAAATTTTTCCTCCCTACCCTCGCTGGTTCGTAGTGTGTGTTTGTGGTGTGTGTAGGAGCCTAGTGAGTGTGTTTTTCCATTCAACATGTCGGAGGCCCCTAAAGCCATCTTTTCAAAATGCACCGAGTGTGGCCATAAGTTTTCACCGGCGGATGGCCACACCCGGTGCATTAGGTGCCTTGGGGTTGAACACCTCTCTTCGGGATGCACGATTTGTGCAGCGTTCAACCCCAGGGCACTTAAGGACCGGAGGTCGAAGCTGATTCTGGCGGGCCTTTTGTCACCGGACTCGGCTCCGGCCTCCGGTTCTTCGGTGGCCACTACCCAGCCCTTGGTGGTAGCCACCCCTGCCTCCCTTCCTCCGGTCGGGACTCAACCTCCCGTTTTGGCTCCAGAGGAGAGGGAGGCCGGAAAAACCAAAAGGAAGGGGAAGCACCATAAGCGGCGGGCCGAGGACTCTTCCTCGGCCCCGCCCGCCAAGCGGGCTTCTCCATCCAGGGTTTCTGGATCGCCTCTGGTCCCCTTGTTTTTCACCGGGACCTGGGGAGGAGGCAACCCGGTCCCCGTCGAGGTCATCGAGGCGTCACTCTAGGTCTGCCTCTGTGGCCTCGTCGAGGTCCACATTTAGTATGTCAGATGC
>NC_056735.1:1343597913-1343647913 GCF_019279795.1 Protopterus annectens | reverse complement strand
GTACAGTAGCAATCTGAAATTAACTCTTAGCACTCTAACTGCAGAAAGGCTGCACTCCCCCCAGAGGAAATAACCTTTTACAGTACTGTGGTTGTAGTCCATCCATGGCTGGTCATTAACAGCAGCCCTGCAGCCTTGCCTGTTGAGGCATATATGCTTAGAGGACCTGTCACCTAAGTATGTGTGTATGGGCAGTAGTATCCAGAGGCAACAAGATGGCCATCCTGGTATAGCAGCCTGCACAGTCACTGCCCTTGTTCACTGCCCACACCATCTCAAATGAGCTATATGTAGGACATTTGTTGCCTTCATAAAATAACCTTCTAATATGTTCCACAAGACCAGAAAGGATCTTGATTTTTATTCTAGATTCCTTTTCATGCCAAAAAGACCAAGAACCACAAGTCTTACTAGATTTGTGTCTTAAGCAATTTTATCCCCAAAGAAATATTTTTGACTGATCATGGTATAATCCATCTTAACTACTTGTCTGTAAATATCTTGGAAGCCCAAAGAACATATCCACTTATCTGCCTCTGCATCAGAATTGTCAAGGAGTCCATGAGATTGAGTGGGACCCATTCATTACCAGTTCACAACTTTTCCATTTGGTTTTACCACCATACAAGGGTAATTTGTTGAAAGCATGTCTATTATATGAACCTACCAGAGGCTATAAGGAGGAAAGAAATTTCCTTCCTTTACTTGATGGTGTCTCTTGGAAATTGGTACCAAAGTTCTGTTATCGGTATGCAAGTCTCAGCTGCTTTGTGTAGCAGTCCCTGTAAATTGCTATGAACCTTGTGAAGTCGCACAGTTGAGTCCTTTTGTTAGGTCAAGACAGGCAACAAGGGATGTCTCACCAGGAAAAAAGAAAAGGGATGCTCCTTCTGAAGCTTTCCCAGACCCTTGTCAGTTCGATAAATTCAGAGCTAGAGGTGTCAGAGTCTGAAGAATGCTCCTCCTATATATCTTTTGATGAGTCTGATTCAGAGGAGAACCTTCCCTCTGCCCCCTGCCAGTGGATTTCACCCTTGAGGAGACCCTCCATGCCATGATACAACACTTTCAGTTGGAGGCACAGGAATATCCTCCATCCAAGAAGAGAGTTGGGGAGTTCCTAAATCTACACAAATGAAGCCAGCAGCCCCAGGTGTCCGCATAAAAGTAATTTAATACACAAATCCAGAGGGAAAAATCCCTCAGATAACAAATGTACAGACCAATAGAGCCTTCCTCAGTGATACAAGTTTTTTATATAGAAATCAACTCACAAAGGTTTCAAACACCATATATATATGTAAATGCAAAACAAAAAGCACTGCATAATCAGCCTATCAAAATTGGCAAATCATAATTGGTCATTGAGACCAGGTGGAAACATTGCCCCAAGTTTAATTATCCACTTTCTCTCTTTGGAAGTAAGCAGTTCATGCCATTTTATTTTATCCTGACATTTACCCTTAATATGGTCAATAATACAAAACATAAAGTTAGCTGTGGTGTGTTTTAAACTATGTTTGAATAGTGCATTATTACTGCGCTTATTCTTGATGTCACTAATGTGTTCTCCAATTCTAATGCCCTGGAAGTCTTTCCCACATAAAAAGCAGAACAAGTACAGGTCACTAAATATATAACCCACCCAGAACTGCAATTTGCCCAAAAATTAATCTCAAAAATCTCAGGTGTGTTCTGACTACTAAATTCTGCAACTTGAAACCTTTATACAAAACACAAATGCCACACGAAAAACATCCAACCACTGGAGCCCCTGTGAGAGTAGATTGAATATAAACTTTGGAATCAAACAAGGACTTCTTATAGTGACTCAAATGTGACCCAATCCCTTCTGAAAGAAAATGAACATCTGTCCCCAAGAAAGTTGTTCAATCTGTTGTCAGCAAAAGGATATTCTCCAATGTCTATCAACATTCATAAAGCCCTCCGAGTATTACGCCCATAAGAAGTAGCGGTTGTTGTGACCTATCACGATTGTGATCATTATAGCACAACAAGTCAGATCTATGAAATTGAGAAACCCACTGTTTGGCCATGTGTATAGACCCGGAATGATATCCCCTATGTTTAAATCTAGCAACCAAATCCTCACTGGTCTGGACATAGGACCCTTGATTGGAACAAATTCTCCTAGCTCGTAGGAATTGTGACTTAGGAATATTCCGGATGATGTGTGGTGGGTGGAAGCTAGTCGCATGCAGTAAAGAATTGTATTCCGGAAATTTCCTGAATAGGGTGGTGGATAAAGTATTATCCATATTCCTGTGTAATTCCACATCCAAAAAAATTATATTGGACCTGTCAAAATTCATCTTGAATTCTATACCCCATATGTTGTTATTAAGATATTCAAGAAATTCCATGAGATACTGATCATCAGCCCTCCACACCAACCAACAATCATCCAGGTATCGACGCCACATGTCCATTTCACACATATAGATATTGTGACTGGCATCATAAATAATGATCTCCTCGATATAGGCCATAAATAGATCTGCATAAATGGGTGCAAAAGATGCACCCATAGCAGTTCCTTTAATTTGCCAAAAGCACCTATTCTGATAGTAAAAAATATTGCTGGTTAGCACATATTCAGTAAGACAAACCAGGAAAGTGTTAAAACCTGGTTTGTATAATTCAGATCTAGCCAACCAATATTCTAGTGCTTGTAGGCCTGCCCAATGTGGAATGTTGGTATAAAGTGATGTAATATCAAGGGTACATAATAGCCAGTCCGGTTCCAATTGAATATCACTAATAACCTCCAAAACTGTGGTATCTTGAATCCGAGCTCTAATTAACCCTAATAGGGGTTTCAGATAGAAAGTTAAATATTCCGATAAAGGTTCCGTCAAGGACCCATGTCCAGACACAATAGGTCGACCAGGTGGGTTGGTAAGATTTTTATGTATTTTAGGAAGCATATAGAGAAATTGTTTTTGAGGGGATGGCACCATCAATTGTTCCTTGGTGGCCTGCTGGATAATACCCTCATCCACTGCTGAAGTCAAAAATTCTTCAATCTTACGCTGTAAATTGGGGGTTGGATCCAAAGGCATGGCCATATAATGGTCTCTATTCCCCAACTGTCTCAAAGCCTCCTGATCATACGAATCCTTATTCTGAATCACCACCATCTACCTGAAGACAAACCACTGACCCCCCCCCCCCATTTTAGAGGTAATGGAAGATGTTTTCCAGGATTCCTTCTTGAATCCTGATTTCCTTCCCCCTGCCCCATGTAAAACACCCCGGTTTTATAGGGTACAGGACTTCCACAAATACGTTTCTAAAAATTCCTCTGCTGACCCTGAGGTGGTCGCTTCAGGGTCCAGAGAGGCTAGAGCCAGTTCATCCAGAAATTCTTTACCTACAGACAGAGTAGGGCCCTTGATAGATTAATGAAAAAGGTATATACAACTGCCACTCTTAATGCAAGGGCCTTCAACTGTCTATTCCGTATGATCAGTTTTCAGCAAACCATTTTAGGTCAGCTCAAACAGAATTGTCACCTCCTTAGAGGAGAAAAACATTTCCTAACAGCTCCTAGATCTGTTACTCCAGTTCTCAGGTAGCTAAACATTCATACTGTGGTTTTGATGCCATGGAAGCTTCTTGCAGGGCAACTGCCACTGGCTCTGTTCTCCAAGACATGCATGACTTCTTCTAATAACCATCGCTTCCTGACCATGTTTAAAGCAAACCTGCTGGATGCTCCTCTGGCCAAAGACTCCCACTCTCTTTGGGCAGTGGTAGTTCTCAAGAAGATGGAGGCCAAAGAGAAGTCTATGCAGACTGTGGAGGACTTTCTCCTATGTTCAATAGGAACTTTTTTAGCCAAACACTGTTCATTTCCCTCCCAACCTAGGGGTAGAAACCTCAGCAGGATAGAACCCATAGGCAGTGGCAACAGCTGCAAAGAAGCAGGCAGTGGACCTCTGAGGCTCCCAGGCAAGGGAGTTCTAGGTCCCAAGCCCCTGTTAGAGAGCAGCTATGACTCCTCCATCCTGCCCACCCACCCTCACCCCAAGACTAGGAGGAAGGCTGTCACTCTTCAAACAACTGGGCCCATATCACTTCAGGCAAGTGGGTTGTAGACATTATTTCAGATGGTTACAGACTGTCTTTCAAAGAGCCTTTAAAATATACTGTTAGATGTTCCACAAAATCAGAAATATGAGGCCCTGAACGATTCAGATCTTGAGCTCTCTGAGAGCTGTGGAACCAGTTCCAGAAGATCAAACATGCAAAGGATTCTACTCTAGGCTGTTCCTGATTCCCAGAAATAAATGGGCTTTTGGAGCCCCATCTTGGATCTGTTCAATCAGTTTCTCCTGGTTCCAATGTTCAATATTGACTCTTCACAAGCTATTACTCAGGCCTTCGTGATCTCACTAGACCTAGACATAAAATATGCTTATCTGCACATTCCAATTCAAAAGTCTCACAGAAGCTTTCTTCACTTCACTTCAGGGCAGGCTCCAGTTTTCAGTACTGCCCTTTGGCTTATCTATTGTTCCAAGGGTACTGTTCCAGGGGTTTTCACAAATTGTCTAGCACCTGCAGTTGGTTTCTGCAGGACCAGAGGGGGTCCAAATATTACCTTACCTGGACAGTTGCCTGATACAGGCCGTAGACCTGTGTGAACTGCCACAGACCTGTGTGAACTCCTCACAGACCTAAATTTCACCCAAGATAATCTGTCCTCCCTGGGATTCACAATAAATCTCCAGAAATCCAACACTGTGCCAACCAAAATGAAAGTTTTTTCCTTGGGGGCACTGCTGGACTCTTCAGAAAGCCTTTCCACCAGACGGTCTCCTTTTTGACCAATTACTTCCAAAAAAATCCAGCAGAAGCATTTCATCCCGGCCAGAGAGTTTCTCTGAGCACTGGAATATATGGCATTTTGTACCCTCATGGTTACCCTGGCCAGGCTACATATGAGGAAGCTTTAGTGGTGTCTGAAGAATATATGGTGCCAGAGGTCTCAGTCTCTAGAGTCCAAGATACAGATGATCCCTTGTTTCAAACAAGAGTTTACTTGGCGGGTACAGGCTTATACCATCAGGTCCTTTCTTCAGTTTCACTGCACAGGGCCAAACCCTCGCCACGGGTTCTTCAGAGACAGTGTGTGGGGGGGGGGGCTCACTTTCAACATCTCCAGTCCCAAGGGAAGTGGGAAGATCAGTTCGACAGACACATGAATTGGACAGAACTTATGGCAGTGCAAAAAGGCCTGCTAGCCTTCAAAGAAAAATGGGGAACAAGGGGTACTGTTAATAAAAATGGACAATACCACAGTCATGTGGTACATAAACAAGCAGGGAGCCACACACTTATCTCTGCTGCCTAGTGATGCAAGTCTAGGAAACTGCACACACTCTGGGGTTTCACCTCATGGCACAATACCTTCCAGGAGCAAAAAAAAAAAAAATGGTCTAGCAGATCACCTCAGCAGAAACGTGATGGACCCATCTGAATCGGGGAAACTTTTTTCAGCGTGACTTCGAGATGGGGAATCCCATAGGTAGACCTCTCTGCAAACAAGGAAAATGCTCACCTGAAAAAATTATGTGCCAAGATCAAACAAATATGCCTGGAAAACAGATGCTTTTTTCTTCTCTTGGACTCTCCTCTTAATTTCATTTATGCATTTCCCCCTTGCGTATCCCTTCTGCCTCGAGTGCTTCTAAAGATAAGGGAAGAAGGGCCTAAGGGCAATGCTGTTAGCATCAGACTGGTCCAGACAACACTGGTATCCGCTCCTCCTTGAGCTCCCTGATCAGTGCCCATGGCTGGTACCTGAGAGGGTAGATCTTCTCCCTCAAAACAAGGGAAGGATTGTGCACACCAACCTTCAAACACTCAGCCTTGTGCTTGAATAATTCCGCAGCACCCAGCTTCAACATTACCCTAAGTAAGCAAATGCAGGACATATTAAAGAATCTAGAATACCTAGCACTAGAAAATCCTACTCTGCCAAATGGAAAATATTCTGTATTTGGTGCCAGAAGCAGCACCTCAATTCCGATTCAACTCTGATTACTACCATCCTAGCTAGTCTGGTAGATAAAGGCCTTTCCTCCAACTTCATTAAAATTCATGCATCTGCCATCTTGGCCCACATTCCTATTCTTCCTCCAATCTTTTCCCGTCCCCTATTAAAACTGACTTGCCTAAGAAACTTTCACATTAGTCCTACCAGGAGGAAACCTACTACTCCACGGGACTTCAGCTTTGTTCTAGAAAAACTGTCTTAGCCTCCTGTCAAACCTGCAGCATCTGCTCCTCTGAAGTTTCTTACTTTGCCATCACCTCAGCCAGCAGGGTTTCTGAGTTGCAGGCCCTCATGGCAGTGGAACAATTTATTATCTTCCACTAAGACAGGGTTCCCCTCAGAAGTAATCCCTGTTTCATGCCCAAGGTGGTCACTGATACTTCTAAGTCGAGTCATTCATGTCTGTGTTTTTTCCCAACCCTTAGAACAAAGGGGAATGAATACTTCATTATTTGGATGTGCACAGGAAGCTCTGCTTTTATTTGGACAGAACAAAAGCCATGAGAAAAGGCTTTATTACCTTTGCCCCTGGCTCTTAAGGGGAAGCCGGCTTCTAAACAGACTACCTCTAAATGGATCTCTCCCTCCCCCTACCCCTGGAAATGATTGTCACACTCCATTAGGGCCACAGCTACATTGGCTGCCTTTCTAAAGGGAGTCCCTACTAAGGACTTCTTGGAAGTAGCCACCTGGTCATCTGTGCATACTTTCACAAAACACTACCACTTGACAGCCTTTTCTTAGTCTAGAGCAGGATTTGCTACCGACATACTGCAGGGCATCCTCTCTTACTCCTTATCCCCCCCCCCCCCAATTCAGCTTTGGGAGTCTTCCCACAAGTCAGGACTGCAACAGTGAATACACTTTTAACATCTACAAGTGTATACAACTGTACTGTATCCCTTCCAGCCATCTCCTTGCATGACAACAGTCAAGGATATGCCAGTGGGGGGGGGGGGGGTTTACAAAATGCAAATGGCCAAAGTTATCTGGACCCCTTACCAGGGCAGTTTTACTCATGAGTAGCCTGGAGATGAGACGGTCCTTTTTTAGCTTTCAAGCTTTTTATGATTCTTTAACTCTGGGTATGAAAGCCATGCATTCTGATTAAAATTCCCTCTCCTCAGGTATACTAGGTTTCATAAGTAGTTAGGTAGTTACTAGGCTTGCAGTCCAAGGGATCATTGAAGAGCCTAGTCCAAATTCCCAGATGCCCTCAAGGAATCAAAAATCCTGTGCTGTAGGAACTATAACTCACATCCTTAACCCTCTGTGCCAACAGCCATAATTTTCTTTGGCATTTTTCATGGCTTGCTTCAGATCTGGAGAGGCTTGACACTGAGGCAGCATGGGAAAGCTTTATGAGCTGAGTAGTCCTGATGCATGTCGGCCTTAGTCCAGATTTTACTGAGAATGGGCCAGCTCTTTAAGATCTATCATTATGGCAAGTACACAACTTTTGTATACAGCAAGGTCTTATCCTAGGGGTAAAATCCTGTATGCAAATGGCTATCGAGTGGCATTCCGTGAAAGTGATGAAGGTATGATGTATTGGATTGACTTTCAGAATTCTAATTTCATTGTGCAGTATGCATCTTGTTTGTTTTATTTTTTTTTTGATACTGTCCAAACCTAGTGGGTCATGCTCACTAGATTTGGGTATTTACACATTATGTATTTCTGATGGGGCAGCTGTTCCATTATATTTGCACCTATAACCAAAATATAAATGCAGTTTTTAATTGAATACCGAAGACATCCAGATTATTTTAAGATTGTCAAACCGTTTGAGAAGCCTTGACCTCCAAGTTTCCATGGCCATTGAAATGTGCAAGGTGAAAAAATGTATCATGCAAAGGGTCTGTAAGGGTTTGTGTGGGCTTTCTTTTCAGGGTGGGAAATAACATATTTGAGTAGAACAAATCTGCATTGAGTTGGTCTTGCCACTTGTCCAAAAGTTTTTACTTATTCCACCTCTCACCCCCCCAAAAAAAATTGCAAGGATTCTAATTTGACCATAAAAAGTTCAGACTGACTGAAGTCAAGCCAGCCCTAATTCCTGAGCTGCATTTTTTTTTTCTTTTTAAGATCGGAATGGCACTCTTGGGTGAAGTGAATATACTGGCAAGTCAAAGTATTATTTTCCTAAAACTTTTATTTGGAACTGTGAACTTCCAATATTACCTCCTGTATGTAGATACCAAATGCTAGCTTGTTTGTTTTTTCATTGTTAAAACTTGTTCTCCAAAACGCAATGACAAAAAAGGCTGCTGGTATGATATCTATACTAAACCAGGTGGGCTGTTCTTAGTATGAATTGATACGTATGTGAAAATAACACTGGGGAAGACTGATTATATTGTGGTATCTTTGCCTTTAAAATAACATGAATTTATTTGCATTTGAAGCTAGGAGCCCCCTGCCCTCTTTAGTAATTGGTGCTAACCCTAACTCCACACCTTAACTTAAGACAAATTTGCCATTATTCAGTCAAATCTTTAGGCTAGTTTTCCTCTCTTGATATTTTTGGTTTGTGTTCTCTATTGTGTATGATCAAACTTGCTTATTTTGTTGGTGTTTTACATTCGACATTAGGGTGGGTTGGTCAAACACAATAGATCCATGTAATACACAGACACACACACACACACACACACACACACACACACACACACACACACACACACACACACACACTTTTACCAAAAGATGAATGTGATTGTGTAATGCCCAGTTGCTTTGTTATAAGGTTGAACAACTAATCTCCGTTTGTTTCAATTTGGGGGGAATTAAGTGATTTTTTTGATGTGAGAAAGCATTGACTTCTCTGGTGTAGACTTTGATAACCTTGCTCATCCAGCCAACCTTAGGACTTTCATCACTGAAATAGAAGGTATTAGAAATAATTAGGTAAAGGTCCCTACATGTGAATCTACCATTTTGCACATTCCAATGCAAGAGCTGGTATTTTCAGTAACTCCAACCATATAAAATTGCTTTTGCATTACCCTCAAGCTGTGCTTGAGATGGCTGTGATACCCATAAGAAACTGTTGAGATAGTCGTTTGTTCTCTAACATTGTGAAAAAGTAGAAGAATGTCTTTCTGCATCCACCCGTCATGAGCAAGAAAAAAGTTTTTGATTTCTCTAGCATCATCTCAAGGAAGAATAAAGATTCCAACAGAAATGCATTCTAACAAATTTCACTTGGCAGTTGTCTTATTACTTCATATACCCACAATGTTTTGGATGTGGGAGGTATAAGGTTGGAGGCATGAGAATCATTTGCCTGCAGCAAACTCTTCATATCACACAGTAAGAGATTCTCTCTGGTGGCTCTCTGTATTCTAGCAACATTGCCAAGACACTCCGTACCACTACAAATCAGGGTGCAACCTAATGAAACCATCTTCAAAAAACAGCTCATTTCCCACCTAAATAACTCCTGGACATGCACCTGGCTGACGTATTCTAACTCCTTTCACCTACTTACTATCCAACCTCTTTAAAACTCCCACAGATGCCCTATATATTATCACACATTACTTACCAACTCTGTCTCCTACTCCCCACTGCCCTATCTATACCCACTAACTCTCCCCTAGATTAAGTTGAAAAGCTTTCCCTTAAAATGTCAATGCACCTCATATGAAGTTGCCTCTATTTTCCTTTTTTAGTTTTTCATTTCTTGTCTTATCTTCAAGATTATCTCTACTAAACATATTGTATGAACAACCATCATATGTTATTACCTGCTATACTTTTAAGTGTATGTCTAAATCTCTATGTTTATGTAAACGTCTTATGCAATCGTATGTTCTTATATGCAATCGTATGTTCTTATTTGCTATATTTTTATAAGTGTATGTGTAAACCACAATGCTTATGTAAATGTCTTGTGTATAGTATGTTAGCAATTGTTCTGGAGGTTTTCTCCCTGGGCCTCTGCTGAAAACGGACAACTCTCTCCGGTCGGACCTTCCCGGTAAACAAATGTAAAATAAATAAATAAAAATGATGCATTACCTCTGTACTAGTATGCCAGTTAAACTGGTGTTGTAACACATTATTCATTTAATTGCAAATTAAATGACAAGTGCTGCATTTTCCAAGTTTTGATGATTGTATACCAGGCAATGGATTTCAAGTTCACACAGAGAAATTTCCTAATGGCCTTGATGGGCTAGTAGGAATTTGAGCTTTAGTAGACTGTTTGTAGTAATATATGAAACGTTGTCAAAAGGTATTTTAGCTATTGAATTTATGGTAAGCAAGTGTATTTATTGATGGATTTTTTGGAATGTTGCTTGTGTGAATTATTCTTTCAAGTTTATTTATATATGCACACTATTGTCAACTTGTAAAATATACATATTGCCTATTAACAGTTGTGGTAGCAATTGTATGTATGTGTGTGTATGTGTATGTGTATATATATATATATATATATATATATATATATATATATATATATATATATATATATATATATATATTGTATATAAATTTACATGCATGTAATCGTAAAGAAACCATATACTGCACTGATGCAAATTGGAACACACAACTTTATTAAATACTTTTCTTGCAGTTCTTTGTAGCAGTTCTCTGTAGCCCTTCTCTGTTTGTAGTTATTTCAAACATTCCATTAACACTTTCTATACTTTTTCCAAGGATTTAAAAAAAAAAAAAAAAAAAATGGTTATACTCAAGTTAATTTGTTTGGTTGAGCTTTTGAGTTTCCAAATAGGATAGTAACAAAATCTTAAACCACTAGATACAAATAAAGTAAGAACCTGTCCAGTCTAGCTCATCTTCACTTTTTAGATGTACTAACTTCCCAGAAAAGGCTAACAAAGTAAAAATAGTAACCAATAAACTGATCACTCAATCAGTCTTTTATTTGGAGGGTCTATAATGGAAACAAAAGTCTCGTCCCATCCTACAACGGACCATTCAATCCTTGACTCTGAGGAAAGTTGCTTCTATATAAAGTCGATAATCAAAAACTATGGTCAGGTAATATCTGATGGCAACTGTATAAGGGCACTAGCCATATTCCGTAATTCTTCTTCAACCTCTCCAAAATAGTTCTCCATCTTAAACTTCTCAAGCTTAAAGAAAGATCCTATCCTGACGAACAAAAAGACATGAAAGCAACAATTCAGACAGAAAGAAAGACAAAGTATAGAAGCTTGGAATTCTAAACCCCGTAATACTATTTTGAGGAACAGAACACATGCCCTAACTAATGGCCAAGTCCACCTACGTAGTGAATACACTTGACAGTTGTGTTAACCTAAAACATGCTGGAAATGATTGCATTTGGGAAGTTTTCTATCAATCTACCAAATAGGTTCATAGGTGGTTACTAAGCATATAGTCAAGGAGACCTTTGAAGAGCCTAGCTCAAATTCCCAATAATCGGAGAATGACTTGGGATAAAGTAACTTGTTCATGGTTGCACAGTAGACAAATGTGGAAATATTCTAACCCTGTGTCATTGGCACGGGATGCAGATTGTTAAAGGAGCTTTAGTCCTCTGTTTTTTCTGGAGTCATAACACAAATGCACCTACTGTACTTTAAATCTTCAATACCCACCCCATTTACTGTCTCACTTTAATCACTTCTATCTTGCCAACAGTCTCCACCCATAGGTGCACACACCTACAGTCTGCCTCAGAATCAGACCCTCAAAATTAGTTTAAAAAAAGCTGTGAAACAACTAGATTTAATATGCTATCTTCATCCCAAATTCCTCAAACTGGGTACCCTACTAACTGCAAAACCGTTTGCCCACATTTTTATCTTTAGTAGCAGGAATCTTACTCAAGAGTTGGATTATGCCAGTGTTACACCAATACCAAAATTCCCATCACCAAGACAGCTTTACACTATAAACTTATAAATGTACTTCCTTCTCTAGCTAATGTTTTTTAAAACTGTCACTGAAGGCACAGCAAATAGAAAAACGCAAGGTAAAAATGGTCCCCATTAAGTGTAATCAATCAATTCTTAAAATGCCACTACCCTTTTTACATAAAGCCTGTTACAAACATTTTACCACTTCAGAGTATCTAACAATAGCAAATCCAGATATTAAAAAAAATCTTATCATAGTATATTGTACTGCACACAAGCAAAATATTTTCCTAAAAAAAGGTGAAAGCCAGAATAAAAATCAATTAAAGTTTGGATGCCCTATACTTTAGTTCAGGTTTAATACTAATATGATCATTGATACCTGGGGCTACAGTAGCATTCAGTCTAAACTGCCATCTCATTTCAGCTCTTAACAGTTTTAGTCCAGTCACCCCCCCCCCTTATGTCCTTACTGACTACCTCTAAAATACCAAAAAAGAAAGGAGTGGTCCCCATTTACTTTAACATGTTTATATAGTGCATTATTTTCATCTTTCTTCGAAATACTATGTAAATGTTCGTAAATTCTCCTACTTGACCTCCTTTCAGTCTTCCCTACGTAAAAATAACCACAAAGTTGACATATAGCAAGGTACACCAAACCAGTTGTTGAACAAGTACCTGCCCCAAATTTAACTTCAATATTGTGGGGTCCGAAATGGACCATAGGGTATGTATTTACAGTAATCGCAAGCACCACATTTTGTTGCACCTTTTGTATTTCCATTTTTGACTAACCCATGGTTTTCTAATAAACTTTTTAAGTTTCTATTAAACCTATAAGTGAAAGTAGGTTCGATACCTATGACTGTCAAAAGTTCCTGGTTCCCTTTGGACATGGCCCAGTTGTTTTTGATATTTTTAACTCCAAACAAGGTTTTCCCAGTGTGTTAACACCATGGAGTGTGAATGGTCCCTACCGTACCCATGGACTTGGTCAACCGTACCCATGGACTTGGTCAACCTTAACCTCGGTCGGTTAAGGTTGACCAAGTCCATGGATACATTAGGGACCATTCACACTCCATGGTGTTAACACATGGGGAAACCTTGTTTGGAGTTAAAAATATTATCAAAAACAACTGGGTCATGTCCAAAGGGAACCAGGAACTTTTGACAGTCATAGGTATCAAACCTACTTTCACTTATAGGATTAATAGAAACTTAAAAAGTTTATTAGAAAACCATGGGTTAGTCAAAAATGGAAATACAAAAGGGACAACAAAATGTGGGACTTGCGATTACTGTAAATAGATAGTAGGCACCCCCTATGGTCCATTTGGCGACTCCACAATATTGAAGTTAAATTTGGGGCAGGTACTTGTTCAACATTTGGTTTGGTGTACCTTGCTATATGTCAATGTTGTGGTTATTTTTACGTAGGGAAGACTGAAAGGAGGTCAAGTAGGAGAATTTACAAACATTTATATAGTATTTCGAAGAAAGATGAAAATAATGCACTATATAAACATGTTAAAATAAATCCGGACCACTCCTTTCTTTTTGGTATTTTAGAGGTAGTCACTAAGGACTTAAGGGGGGGGGGGCAACTGGACTAACAAACTGTTAAGAGCTGAAATGAGATGGCAGTTTTGACTGAATGATACTGTAGCTCCAGATATCAGTGATCATATTAGTATTAAACCCCTGAACTAAAGTATAGGGCATCCAGACTTTAATTTATTTTTATTCTGGCTTTCACCTTTTTTAGGAAAATATTTTGCTTGTGGTGCAGTACAATATACTATGATAAGATGTTTTGTTTAATATCTGGATTTGCTATTGTTAGATACTCTGAAGTGGTAAAATGTTTGTAACAGGCTTTATGTAAAAAGGGTAGTGGCATTTTAAGAATTGATTGATTACACTTAATGGGGACAAGTATATGTATATAAGTGATGAACTACTTTTCTCATTGTTCTGATGAAGTCTTATGACGAAAGCGCTTGACCATTTTTACCTTGTGTTTTCCTATTTGCTGTGCCTTCAGTGACAGTTTTTACAGAGTGTTTTTACACATTAAATATTGGATTTTCTACCTTGGTTGTAGGATTATTGGCTACATAGTGGTATATTTTGTTTTACTGTTGGCGTTTTACCACTCTTAACACCATTTTCTGTTTTTTAATGTTTTTGAAAAACTACTCTGATCATTTGATGCTATGGAGGTTGTGCATTTTGAAAAATATTTTTCAGAAATGAACGTGGCTTCAGACCAGGCTATAATACTTTGACATCTATCTATGTTACAATTTAAATTTATGAAGCTGTGGAAAGATACTTTGCCATCTTGGCATTGAAATCCATGCTGTCTTAATCACAATTGGCTGATTAGTGCTCCAGCCTAGATTGGCTTCAGAAAACCTGTAGTAAGATGGTTCTTATGTCTTCGTGAAAGGACCTCCGAACCATCACCGTAACACTTCTTATCCAGTGGTGTACTAAAACCTGGCGTCCTAAAAAGCTCAATTTTGGGTCCATTGCTATTAGTAATTTTTTATTAACCAGTTGTCACTTAACCTATCAAATGGAAAATTCCACATTATATGTGGATATGATTAGCCTTTTGTCTACTCCCTCATTTTAGTACTCTTCAACGTAAGTTACCAACTACTTTCAGCTTACTTTGAAATGGGCTTGCGAACCATGTTGTAGTTTAACCAGTAGCAGTAATTCATTTTTCCATGTTATTTGTAACGCTGTAAAAATATTTCAAATGATCAATCTCCAATACTGGCAGTAACCCAAAAAATATACCTTGATGTCACTTTGGACCAGCAGTTATTAACTTTGTATATATTCCAAAATATTAACAAAACTGAAATGCAGTTTAAAAATGTGCATATAAATTCAAAGGTCAGTAGCTAACATAGTTGACTATTGGCAAGGATGGCAGTAAGCTTCAAAATGCTAATACCCATGTTGGAGTACTACTACAAAGTACTACTATCAAGTTGTTACTTTATAACCGGGTATCTGTCACTGCTCGGGCAGTTCTTCACCTTTTCTTATATTTAAACTTGTTAAACAGATGCACCCTGTCAGGGTCCGTAAAATACATCTCTGGGTCAGATCAGTGCACTCTTTTTCTATTCCATCTCCTGGAGAAAAATACTTTTTCAAATTTATCCCTGCTTCTCGTAATGCACTCCCTAGCAATTTACAGAACATTTTTGAGATGTTCAGAAGACACTCTTGAAAAATGAATGGAAATGTTTTAGGGAGGTGGGTCAGCTGTTGTCTGTACAATTCTTGCTACATTTTTGTTTCCACACTAACTGTTGCAATATTCTGGCTCTTGTAGTCTTAAATTATGTGAAATGGTCCTGTGTGTAGGCTAAAAAAATCACAAGACTAGTCCACTCTAACAAAATTTTAATAAATAGCTAACTTTTACACAGTGTATTTTTTAAAGAAGCTAATGTGCACAGTGAATCCTGTTATCTTGTGGTCAGTGTTTAGTGTACAAGAAGGCTTATTCATGAATGCAGCTTGTGTGTAATGCTTTTTTAGAGAGGTTTACTATCATCTAGATAGATATGACATGTCGACAAAATTTAGAGTTGCTCTTAACTTAGTGTTGCATCTACAGAGTCGCACACATTCTCCGAGGCTTAAGCTTTATCCATTAACAGACCAGCTCTAAAAGACTTGAGTATTTTTTATGAGGAAAGCCTTTCGGTAACTTCACTCACTTCTTCTTTTAATTCTCATACATTATACTCCAATGTTGGGGTAGCGTTGGTGCCTTGCAGTGCTTGGATCATTAGTTAAGTTTTTTAGCTTGTATCTCAGTGCAGCAGCTGCATTTTGGACCCTCTGTTCACTTTTTTCCACTAGGTGCTTTGGTTTACTACATCCTGCAGTAAGTGAAATGGCATTCCTCCAAATTACCCTTGGGTACCTGTTGCAGTGCAAGAGAGACACTTGCATCCTGCAAACAGGATGCCCACTCAGGCGATTCTGTGCCTTGTGCCGGTAGAGTGTGGCAATAGGATCTTGCTTCCTTGTGACCCAGAAATGGATTAAGTAGTTAGTTCAATGAATGAAAGAATGTAGTTCACTTGAGCATAAAAATAAAATGCCTCTAATGCATTTTAGTTGCATTTTCTTCAGTGTTTTGTGTTGTGTGTTTTTTGTAATCATCTCCACCAGCATCTCCTGAAGGTACATGGAATCCTGTTTGTTTGTGCAAACATTATGGTATTGAAGTGGCTGAAAAACACTGGAAACATAAGCCACAAAGCATCATAGAAAATTATGAAATTTATATCACATGGGATCACCCATTACCAACAGTTCAAAAGTTAGATGCTAGAAAACTGGATGTAGTGGTCCAAGAAAAGAAGACAAGAGTAGCATTGATCATTAAAATTGCCACACCTAGTGACTACAGTGTCTTGCATACAGAGAGAGACAAAGTCATAAAATATCAGGATCTGCAGGCAGAAACAAGAGCAAATGGGGAACTGCAGGAGTCATTACTGGGCACGTCGCGGGTGCTGTGAAGAGCATTTTTGGCTGACATCAATGATTGAAACAATACTAATTTCATGAACTTTAATCGTACTTTGACTTAGGAATGGGATCAATTCCCACCATGGTATTAGAAACCCAAAAGATTTGGAGAAATTGGAGACTGAAAAACCTGTTTGGGTCTGAATGGAGATGTTTTGAAATTGGCAAGAAAAGGAGAGTAGTACCACTGGAACTGAATTTGTGCTAAAGTCTTAGTGACTGTGGTGAAGTCTTAGTGACGTGGTAAACCCTGTTTTCACAAAATCTCTCCAAAACTGATGTATAGACTATACATTTTCTATAGCATATGTCATGGAGAGTGGTAGTTTAAAAATAAGACGGCTGGGTCCACAGGTCCCAGGATAAAAGTGGTTGCTGTTGGTGTGCTCACAGATGTTAGGACTAGAAAAATGGCAGTGTAAAATTTTGAAGACACAGAAACATTCCTGTAACAGGATTACACCAGGCTGTGGGAAGGATACTCCCCCCTTCCCCCCCCCCCATTGTAGAAGGAAGTAGTTGTCCACAAAAATCATAAAGACTTCTTCTTGTTCTTTTTCCTTCTTCCTACTCCTTCTTCTTCTTCTCTTTTCCCGGTTAGGGGTCGCCACAGCGGATCACCTGTCCACGCATGGTTGGCAGTATTATTGTGTCAACCCAACCTTCCATGGAAGGTACACACACACACTCACGCCTAGGGACAATTTAGAGTGTCCAATCAACATACAGCATGTCTTTGGGATGTGAGAGGAAACCAGAGCACCCAGAGAAAACCCACGCGATCACAGGGAGGACATGCAGACTCCACACAGAAGGCACCCCAGCCGAGGATCAAACCGGAGAACCTCTTGCTGTGAGGAGACAACGCTAAGCGCTGCACCACCGTGGCCACCCACAAAAATCACAAAGACTGATGGGCTAAAAAAGACATAAGTGGATTATTGAGGATAAAGAATAAATTATGTATTGTCTAGTATTCCAGAAGCCCATCATTTTCTGATAAGATATTCCAAAAGATTGAGAAAAATTGGAGAAAAGAAAAATACTTGCACAAGAAAAACTGCCAAAAGCTTCAAATGAAAATGTGCGTTCATTAATACATAATCAACCTTTTTACATGGGGTATGGGTATTTGTCTCTGCCATCTGTCTCGTCAGTGCCACTCTCCCACCTTTTTTGACCTGCCTGACTGTTGCAGGTCTTTTGTCAACACAGTCCTTCCACCTGTTTGCTGGATGTCCTTGTTTCCTCTTACCTTCTTCCTGTCTGTTCCAAATCTTTACCAGGTTGTCTTCTGCTTTTCTGCACACGTGCCCGCACCACTGTAATCTGATATCTGTGACCTTTTTCTGAAATTGGAGCTACTTTGGCTTCTGCTCTTATTTCCTCACTTCTTCCTCTGTTCCTCTTTCCACAGTGTGTATCCTACCACCTGACTCAGGCACTTCATTTTGATCTCGTCATTCAGACTTCCATTCTTCTCAACCACTCCTCACAGATGCAGTGGATATAAAAAGTGTACACACCCCTGTTAAAATGCCAGATTTTTGTGATATAAAAAAATGAGACGACAATAAATCATTTCAAAACTTTTCCCACCTGTAATGTGACCCTATAACCTGTACCATTCAACTGAAAAACAAATCCTATTAAGGGAAAAATATAAAAAAAAAAACATACAATAAGCTGGTTGCATAAGTGTGCATACCCTTAAACTAAAACTTTTGTTGAAGCACCTTTTGATTTTAATTACAGCATTCAGTCTTCTTGGGTAGGAGTCTATGGCACATCTTGACTTGGCAGTATTTGCCCACTCTTCCTTGCAAACGCACTCCCCAAGTCTGTCAGATTATGAGGGAATCTCTGTGCACAGCCCTCTTCAGGTCACCCCACAGATTTTCTATTGGATTTAGGTCTGGGCTCTGGCTGGGCCATTCCAAAACTTGAATTTTCTTGTGGTGAAGCCATTCTTTTGTTGATTTGGATGTATGCTTGGGGTCATTGTCAATATACTGGAAAGAAATTCTTCTTCCTGATACCAAGAAGAAACCACGCCTGCCTTGTCCCTTGCTACAGAAACGGACTGCAAAGGTCTATATTTACTTCAACTATGCCAAAACTTTAATAGCTTATAGCTGAACTGGGTCTACAGCACGTACTTCTAGTCTAAAAACGGCTCGATAATTTGGCCAAATACCAGTCACTAGCACAAACAGGCTGCTATATTTTAACAGTAAAAGCGGATAAGGTACACATACTAAACCTAGTACTTGATAATAGTTTTCACTCTTACTCACAAACACTGGCTAATGTTCAATGTATGCACTGTACCTGTGTACTATGTATGTATTCTACCCATGTTCCAAATTTCAGCTGTACACCACAAATCTATTAATTACCTTTATTTTTAAATTAATATTTTCTTGTTTGTTCTGTCCACTGTAACTGATGTGCTGTATACCACTGTAAAAACATGTCTGTTTTAATTTGTGTGTGTATACCGATCATGTCTAAATATCTAAATGTATCTGTAATTTTTCTATGTGGAGCTTTTCTTCCCGAGCTTCTGCTGAAAAAGTGCCTGTTCGGCTCAGTCAGACACCCCCGGATAACAAGTAAAATAATTTATTATTTTATTTTTATTTTATGACCAAACTATACCATTATCGGTCTGTAGATCCTTCTAACAACTAAATCATTATGTCACTGGTTGACTCTGATTTTATACACTAAATATAAGAGAAAAACGCATTGTAAAATTGTAGCATTTTAGTTTAAAGGTATCCTACCATACTCGCAGACCTTAAGTATCCTGTGGTCTGGTGTAGCCCCGCTGTGCTTGCCCTCGCTTTGCGCCCTACCCTGCCCCCAAATTCCACCTGCCCCTAGTGGTGCTACATTTATAACCACTTGGCCATACCCCTCTTGTCAGAACCAATCCTCTTTATCTTACTCATAGGACCCAAACTGAAATTCTATATACTCCTACCCTAATCTGGCTAGGAGCTCTCCTCTCTCTAGTATTAAGCAGGCATTAGTGTAAGTACCTCTAAAATGTCTCCACAAACCTCAACCTTGCCTCCCAAAACAAAGCATTCCTATTGTCTAATGCCCCTACTGATAATTACCTGTCTTCTCACAGCTTATGAACACTAGGACCTCCCAGGCTCTCAATACCCCAGGTCCCAAACCAGCACCCCAAATCCTTAATGTCCTACTACTCTCCCTGTCCCCTAATTCCGTCAATACAAAAACTCAGCATCCCATTAGAGTCAAATATATTAACCCCAAAACCAAACATTATGAAAAACTAATATTTGTATCAGATTATGAGTTTCTGGAGTTTTACAATTTAACCTCATAATTGACGAGAACGTACACCCTAACCCCGGCCCAAGCCCACCAGATGCAATCAGCCCCATAAATAATACTAGCCTGAAAAATTTAAACCCTCCAATTCACTCCTGGTCTGTCAACTAAATATTAGAAGCTTAAATAATAAAATCCATTATTCGCATGCTCTCTTGGCTGTACACTCCTCTGATGTACTATGCCTTACTGAAACCTGGCTCAAACCTACTACTGCTGACAATGAGGTCATACCCCCTGGTTATAGTATATTAAGACTAGACCGCATCTTTAGGAAGGGAGGAGGGGTAGCTGTATTGTATAAATCTACACTAGATGTAATCCTATCTAGTCATCCACATGCTTCCCAAACTGATAATGCAGAAATGCTTATTACTAAACTACAAATTAACAAACATAAATCCATAAATATTGTTTGCATTTATATTCCTCCGGGTAACAACACAAATACCCTAGAGAACATCCTCCAGTGGCTGTCCATAAACTGCCCACAAGAAACCATTGTTCTCGGGGGATTTTAATCGACTGGCACACCTGTTCCTCAGACTCCCCTACCACCCACTTAAATGTGTATAACTTTACCCAGGTCATATCCTCCCCCACTAGAATCAGTGAGCCCCACAACAAAGAAAGTATTCTGATAAGACAGAAAAAAAAAAACTTGATAGTAAAAAAAGACTTATCAGCTGATAACTTGAGGACTGAAGGACTAAGGTTTTAATAAAATCACAAACAACAATATAAGCAATAAACTATTTCCTTAAGGGCTTTTCGTCTAGCACAATGGCCAGACTTCTTCAGCTAATAAGTAACATTCAAATCATTGTTTTAAAAAGTATTTTAAAAATGTCATGTGACTAAACCTTGTGAATTTTTAATTAATAAATGAATGGATGATCACCTAAAGGTAAAATCTTAACCCTAACCTACCTGAACTAAAGATAGTGTTCACATAAAGTAATAAAGTGAAAACACCCCTTATACGTTTCAGATCATAAGTATATAAATAACCAAAACTGGAATTCACCTTAATAACATGAAATAAAGTAGATGAATGTACTACATCTTTTCTTAAATAAACAACAGTACTAATATATAAACAGTTCTTTTTCATAAATCTAGTATGGACAGAAACCTAAAAGAGAGAGTATACGAACATCTGTATTGCATTAGGAAAAGAAAAACGGAAAACGCACTGGCTAGACCTATGGAAAACTTACCTAGCCACAAGTTTAAGTTTAGAATTATTGACCAAATTACCCCAGATATACACGGGGGGGGGCTGTTTTATTATTATTAGAACAACTAGAATTATTGTGGCAACTTCGAGTTAATGCTCACCTATATCCAGGGCTTAATGAAACATGCACTATTCTTCCATATTTAAAATTGAGAAGTATGTGGAGATAAACTTTTTCATAAACCTAGTAAACATTTAGTGAAGAACTGTGTTTTATATATTAGTACGGTCTTACAATCCAGTAATCAATCTTCTGAAGCAGCCGAAGTATCGGAGTTATGCTAATGATAATTTCAACATGAAGCCAAGGTTTTCAGAGGTACATAATAAATTTAGAAAGGGTTAGGCAGGGTTTGTACAGGGGCATAGCCAGTGTATTTTTTGAGATGTTTTAAACTGAGTTAAAGAGGGGACTGCTGCGAGTTCAGCAGGAAGTAAGTTCCAGATTTTGCCAACAGAGTTGGTAAATAGACAGTCACTAGCCAAATTATTGGATTTAGCAGTTTGAGCTAGTATTCTGTTGGAGGAGCGGAGATTTTTTAGGTTACTGTATGGGATAATAATATTTTTAAGGATGGGTGTGATTTCTGGTTGGTAGAGAACTCTTTTGTGTGCAAATATTAGTTGAGTGTACTGAATTTGGCAGGGTAGTTCTAGCCAGCCTAATGCTTCAAGGCTGACAGTCTATACGGTGAACCTGTGGCAAATCTGGCAATATTATTATAGCAGCTAGTGAGTTTATTTAGGTCAGATTTACTTAGGTTTGTAAGAATAGGAGAGGCATATAGTAGGGTTGATAGTAAATGTGTTCGGGTAATCACAGCCCTAGCAGATGGGGTAAGGAATTGTTTGATCTTATATAAAGAGCCAAGTTTCTTATTTACTGTCTTAATAGTTTGGTCAGTGTGAGCATCGAACTTAAGATTGTTGTCGATTTAATACACCGAATAGCTTAGTACTAGGTTCTGAGGAAGTTATAGTGCCGTTGTTGGATTTTAAGGTAAATAATGGCAAAGTAAACTTACGAGTGGGGGTGAGAGTAACAGCTTAGTTTTAATTTGGATTTAATAGGAGACACCGGCCAATGAGCCAGTTTTCTACCTTGTTAAAGGTGCTTTGGGATAAATTCTGTAAATCTGTCAGAGAGGTAGCAGAACAGATTAGGATGGAGTCATCTGCATACTGAATACAAGTTGCTTTTGGGATGACTGTATTCAAATCATTAATGAAGATGGAGAATAGGAGCAGGCCTAGTATTGACCCCGGGGGGACTCCAAGGGTGATTGAATATAGGGAGGATAGGTTCTCCTTCCATAATACAGCTTGTTGTGTGCCACTTAGGACTGAAACCATAGAATTGCTTGGCTATCTATAGAGAGAGAATGTTTTCAGTGTACTTGATAGTAGATGGCGGTTTGCCATGTCGAACGCCTTTGATAGGTCTAAGGTTTTCATTTGAGAGAATGAAAGGAGGGCAGAGGTTGTACTATGGTATGGTCTAAAACCATGCTGGAAGGAGGCTAGAAGATTGTTTAGATTTGAGGTAGGATAGGAGTTGTTTATGGATACATTTTTTCCATAATTTTAGCCAAGAGTGACAGGATGGCTATACGTCTAATTTGAAAGTTCAGTGGATCGACCCCCTTGAGGAATAATGTGAGAGATCTTCCATATGGAGGGGATATATAGGTTTCTACAATAGTTCTATTGACTAATATTGAAATGGGTTATGCTATTTCATCTGCGGCTTTTTGAAAATACTCTGCTGGGAGGAGGTCTGCCGATAAGGGTGGTGGGTTTTAGTTTCTGGATCAGTGACCTGATGAGTGATGTTGGTATTGGTTGAGAGTTGAAGGACAGATTTGTTTTGGGTGTGGAGTTGATAATACTTGGGCTACTGGGAGCTAGATTGTTGGTGAGGGATTGAATAGTCACTGTAAAGAAGGCGTTAAGGTGTTAGCAACATTTTCTGGAGGTTTTTGCAGGGTAGTCAAGGGGATAGGGGTAGACGAATGTCCTGGGGTGGAGGTGGTTATTTAAACTAGACCAAATTTTTTTTTCGAGTGATTTTGGTGTTTATGTTGCAATTGACAGTAATAGTTTTTTTAATTTAGTGTTCTACACTTTTGTATCATTCCTTAGTTGTTTATATACAAGTTGGTCCCTTGGGGATTTGGTGGTTCTCCACGAGGCCCAGGCTTTATTCTTTTGTATGATTTTTTTTTTTTTTGTCTTGTTTCTTTTGACAGCCACAGTGCTACTTTTTTATTGGTTCTGATTGTATGAGTAGGAGCGTGGTTGCCAAGGATAGCAAGAAATATAGAGTTAAAGTAAGAAACTGCTTCATCTAGTGGGAACAGTTTTAGGTCAGACAGTCACATAACTCGAGCTCAGTTTGAAATTTAGTTTTATTAAAGTTCTTATTGCTCCTTATAGTTCTGAAGGTGGATAGCTGAGGGATATCATTTATTTATTTGCATTTGTTTAACCAGGATAGTCCATTGGGCTCGAAGACCTTTCAATGGAGTCCTGGGGAGAAAAGCTCCACATAAAGATTAAACAAAGATGAGGATATACATATACATTACATGG
Source organism: Protopterus annectens (assembly GCF_019279795.1). Classification (NCBI taxonomy): domain Eukaryota; kingdom Metazoa; phylum Chordata; order Ceratodontiformes; family Protopteridae; genus Protopterus; species Protopterus annectens. The sequence continues at coordinate 1,343,624,185 of NC_056735.1, read as the reverse complement.
GGTTAAACATTGATAAAAAGCTCTACATACAAATTACACAAAGGTGAGGATATACATATACATTTGAAGGGGATAAACATTGTACAGTTTATGTAATTAAACATGCAGAGACAGCTAAAAACACAGGTAATAAGAGTAACAATATATCTATAATTTTTTTTTTTTTTTTTTTTTTTTTTTTTTTTTTTTGAGCAGAGTTAGAGTAGCATACAGGTAGGCCATGAGTAATGCTACCTGGTATTTAGACAGTCCGAAGAGAAAAAGTTACTAGAGTAAAAGGTAGGTTATGAAGGGTGAGAGCAGGAGCATTCCCATGTGGAGGTTAGATAAGAGTGGAGTGATTTTTTTAAAGGATGGGAGGCTTGTAATGGTACGAATAGAGGGAGGAAGGGAGTTCCATAAGCGTGCTAGTGAGAAGGACAGGAGGTTTTGTCCAGGAGGGGTCTATGAATTTCTATGAGGTTTTGATTGTTTGATCTTAGATGCCTTTGTGTGTGGTGCATTTTAAAGGTAGAAGAGAGTGAGGGGCAGAGGGATGGCTGGAAAATCAGTTTGTGAAAAAAAAAATCATTTTTTTGCTTGAGTATGTAGGTGAGGTAGTGATCACTTATATCCTCAGGTTGGATGCCTGCTTTATACATGTGGGGGTGGTTGTTTATAAGAATCCATTCCAGAATACTTCTTTTAGTAAAATAAAAGATATAGCAGCCGATAAATCTTAGTCCTTCAGTCCTCAAGTTAATAAAATCACAAACAACAAAATAAGCAATAAACAAACAACAAAATAAGCAATAAACAATTTCCTTAAGTGCTTTTCTTCTAGCACAATGGCCAGACTTCAGATAAGTAACATTCAAATCACTGTTTAAAAAGTATTTTAAGTGTCATGTGACTAGACCTTTGTGAATTTTTTAATTAATAAATGAATGGATGATCACCTAAAGGTAGAATCTTAACCCTAACCTACCTGAACTAAAGCTAGTGTTCACATAAAGTAATAAAGTGAAAACACCCCTTATATGTTTCAAATCATAAGTGTATAAATAACCAAAATTGGACTCCACCTTAATACAGAGGTGGATATTCCTGGGTGATTGCCACTATTGTGTTTTATTTTATTTTATTTTTTTTTTTGTCTTACTCTTAGCTTAGATTAGGTCATGTTTACAATTTGGCTCCCTGAAATCCTTGTTAAAAAACATTCTTATCTACTTTTTACGGACTACTAATAAACGGTATACTTCAGCAGATGAAGAGTTGAAAGCCCAAATGCAAGTGGTAAAACTTTCTGGGATGATGCAGGAATGTCATGTGGTCTTAATAAATGTAGGAGGGAAAGTAATAAATATTTGGGTATTTTACAAGAATTAGCAAAAAAAAAAAAAAAAACGAACGAGTTTGAACAAAACTCTGAGAAATACTTGGGGCAGCTTTCAGTATTAGATTCAGTCTGACACCTAGGAATAAAGTCCAAGCTATAAACCAATTTGCTGTTCCTGCTGTAACTTACCTTTTGGGTACATTTAGTCACCCCAAAACTGTATTGGATCAGTTTGACAGGAAAAGAGGAAAAAATTATTCATACTTATCAAATGATGTATAAAAAAAAAATCATTGTATACTAAATTATGTATTCCTCATTCTGAGAGAGGTATGGGCCTCCTCAAAATTGATTTGTGTATAGATTTGCAATTGTGGGACTGGGTACCTACCTGCTGACCTCAACAGACCCAAACATAGTGAAAGTTTTAAAATGTGAGAAGAAGTTGTCTTGGCTGTTCAATTTCACAGAAGCATATCTGTATCAAGTGGGAATGGAAATCAAATGAGTAGGTAAAAATCAGACAGCAACTAAATGTGCCAAAAAAGGATTCTAAGAAGGATCAGATTAGAAGGAAAGAAAATGTGGAAAAGGCATGAATATTTTGGCAAGTACAGAGATCTGGGACAGCCTCATGCTGATCAGGAACTGACACAGGAATGATTTAAAGATGACTTGAAACTAAATGATAGGTTAATCATGGTGGTCCAGCATGGTGGACTGTGTACTTGTGCAATGGACTTTGTAAACCAAACGTGGGAGAAATGGACAAATGCAGGTTTTGTTTATATATGTGTGTGTATATATATATATATATATATATATATATATATATATATATATATATATATATATAAATTGTGTACATATATTCATATGTGTCTAATTAATATAAATATGGGTTCCATACACTAGATCGAATTTTCACTAATTCAAAATAGTGCATGGAATGCTCACTGCAGCAAAAGTGCACTTAATCGAAAGTGCACTTACGTGGAGTTCAGTACAACGAACGGGTGTTGTACTGAACTTCTGTGCAGTACTCATGGACCTTAGGGTTAGGGCACTGGTCATAGTAAGGGGATAGCCCATAGGGCTATCCCCTTACCATGACCCGTGCCCTAACACTAAGGTCTGTGAGTACTGCAGCGCATTGAAGGACATAGCAATGTCCTCCACTATGGTGCGATAGTCACAAAACTTAGGGTTAGGGCATGGGTTAGAGTAAGGGGATAGCTTTACTAACTATCCCCTTACTCTAACCCGTGCCCTAACCCTAAGGTCTATGACTATCGCACCATAGTGGAGGACATAGCTTGTTTTTTTTATGTCCTCCACTGTGCTGCGGTGTTTTCGGTGAAGTGCACTTATGTAAAAGTTCACTTTTGTTAAAGTTCACTTTCGCAGAAGTGAGGCTTCCTATTACAAGTTTTAAGTAGTGAACTTTCATTCTTGTAATAGGAATCCATATATATATATATATATATATATATATATATATATATATATATATATATTTATTTATACACATATACACAATAATGTAGCAAGACTTGTTGCATTGGGGATATTGAAATAATTGAGAAGCATTGGAGATGTGAACCACAAAATATTGCAGAGAATGAAGTGTATATAATCAGTTACCAACTGTTCAAAAATTAGCTGTGGGAAAACCATTGAAATTGGTACATACAGTGATTTACAGTGTCTCCTAGAGACAGGCAGTCATATAAAATATCACAATTTGCAGGCAGAAACAAGTGCAATGTGGAAGAAAGATACACACAGTTCTAATAGTATTAGAACCAACAGGTCTTATAAAGAACTTGTAGTCATACTTGGATAGGCTATAAATACATGTAACAACGTATGAATTGGCCACATAACTAAAGGTGTTCTTTGCAGCACCTGCTAACATCAAAAATTGAAGTAATACTAATTTCATTAACTTTAATCATACCCTGACTTAGGAGTAGGGCCCATTCCTGTCATGCCTTTAGAAACCCAGAAGACTTGGAGAAATTAAACTGTGCGAAGCCTTTGAACACTGTAAGTCATTGTGAATGGCCTTGTGGAAAACTGTTACTCACTTGGCCAGGTGTTCAAATTCAAGTGTTTGTTAAATCCTTTGATCCAAGATAGCATGCTTTATGGAATATTGAAATGATCAGCTAAGAGTCTGATTTAAAAAAGTTTTACCATGCAGATAAACTGCTTTTGTATGTAGAGCAAGTGAACTTCCTAACTGGTTCTAAAAGTGCAGTTAAATAGTTGTGTGCAAAATAAGGGCACCAATTGGAAAATTGGGTAAAGCAAAGCAGAGTAATGTTGAAATTTAAAAAAAGGAAGAGCATGCTGCAATCGTATGATGGCTAGTATGTGTTTGAACAAACAGACACGCAGAAGAGACTTTCAGTATAGGGAGGATGGCTATAAGAATATGCTGCAAAGCATTTAATTGTCTTGTAAACATTGTTGGTATTTTAAGCATTTTTTTGTGGAGTAGTGCTGCAGCAAGGCAGCAAAAAACATTGCACAGCTGAGTTGCATTTATTTAATGGGGACATACTTACTGTGCATTCAATTCATGTTGCTGCTGATAGCAGTGGCAGTTAAGGTATCCATTAACTAGGAGTATGTTTTCACTACCCATCACTATTCACAGCAGTGGAAGCTGCTTATCAGGAATGTTTTTTTAAGAAATGTTTGCAGGTACACTAGTGACTGGAGCAGAATTGAGCATATGACACTAGAGAGGGACGTTCACATGGAATGCAAATGGATACAATCAGTATTTCCAGATGCAAGACCGCTCTGCATCAAGCACACTTTCCCTTACGGGCACACAGGGAAGATGCTCAATCTAGGGTCTGGGTTTCTCTATCAGTCAGTCCCCATTAAGACTCCTCACTGGTACAGCTGTAGGGTTAGGTCCAGATATCTCTAACAGTATTTTTTTCTTCAAGAGAAAATGCAAATTTATCAGCTTTTTTTCTCATTCTTTTTCTGTTCAGACAAGTGGCAGAATTTCTAAGACTTCTATTTTTTCATGACCCCCTTTTGTTCTTATGATTCCACATGAGAAAGATTCTGGGATTTCTCAAATCAGTTTTGGGCCAACACTCTCACCCTCTTTCCTTTCCAATTTTCATTCTTTATAATGTTAAATACAAATCTGTGAGGTATTTTCTCTAGTCCTATCCTCTCAAATATTGGCCACAGATGTCTTGGACTCTGCCTGGAGTGTTGGTTCTCAGGCTGTCAGGATGCAGGGAATTTGTAAACCATGGCACCAATGTAAATGCATCATCCTGAAGGAAGTGATGGCTCTGATAAATACACTGTCATTTCTGAGTGAACTTGTTCTCCAGGATCTCTGACAATACCACTGTCCTGTAAATAAACATCCAGAGAGGAATTGGATCATACCTCTCTTGCAGACTGGCCATGATTATCTGGGACTTCGTACCCCAGCAGAGCTTAGCTTTTCAGGCAATTTACATTTCAAGGCCATCTTGTTTGTTTCTTCATCTTCAGAATGCAGTACCAGACTCTTTGAGCAGATACTGGATAGACCCTCTGGGAATGGATGCCACACTGAGAGGTCTTCTAAATGATGAGCCACCAGTGGGGAGGTTCTCAGATTTGTTTGTCTCTAATCTAAACAGACAACTAAAACTCTTCTAAGTTTTTTGTGGAAAAGAAGTCTGGAAGACTGCATTCTCAGTACCCTAGTAGGGGATGTTTCTTTGTGCATTTTCACTCTTTCACTCCCAGAGTCATTCAGTGGATAAGAGAGGACTTCCAAGTGTTTTACTGGTAAATTTTGGGCAAGATGACATTAGATGTTATTGATCACTGTAGCATTTGCCCAAGCTATATAGTATATGTCTTGCATAGGATATAACAGACGGCCAACATCCAAAGCTTCAGGGCACCTTCCAGGTGTCCATACCATTGGTCATCTTCAGCTAAGCTGATTTAAGGACCTGGCACCCAACCCTATCTTTTTAAAGAGTTTTGATGCTGCTGAGAAGAGTATTCTTTGCTGGCTTAAGGATCCGTGGTCATCTAATGCTGTTCCACTGCTGAGCAGAAAAGTACTCTTTGAAGATGGGGACTTCCACATGAGTTTAAAGTAACTTTTTTTTTTGAAAAAAAAAATACTTTACTTTAAAGCTGCAGAAAAGTAATTTTATCGACTGATATGTTACTTTTACATAATTTTTTTTATCTGCTGCTGTGGGGGGCACAACTTTTTTGCTACTTTCCTGTACCAACTGTTGCTACTAAGCTTCCAAGGGGAAACTAGTGCCCTTTTCTGCTTGACCATCGAACAAACTACTGTTTCTCTGTCAAACCTTCTTCCAAACACACACACACACAAAATAAATGTCAACTAAGCTGCCTTTGCCATCACCGATACTCTTATTACCTCCTCACTGAAGGGTTGGCAATTTGCCACAGCAGCAAGTAGGTGATTGTGCTGTGGATAAGGCCTAAAGCTGGTTCTTCATACCATTTGTGTTTTTTTTTTTTCCTCTGATCTCTTTGGTGTTGTCCAGTTAGCCAGCATGGACCAGGAGTCAGTCGCATTCTCTCAGGCTATTGGAATCCCTTCAGTGGGCAATGTTGGGCCCATCCCTGGGGAATCTGTTGCTGGCAATACTATGTCTTTTTGCCCAAACCTTCCTGCCAAAAAGAGATGGAAAACTAAACATTTTAACTTTTCATATGTCTGTTCCTCTGGACAGGAGTAATATCCTTGGCTTGGCTCAGGAGTAATATCCTTGGCTTGGCTCAGGGTTTTGTGCATGTTATTGACCCTTCTTATAAGGTGGTTTCTGGTAGAAGGACAATAGATTCCTCTTTCCTTGAAATGGTTCAATATGTGGAATCTGTAGAGAAATATGTAGGGGTAGATGCAGGTTTTTCACCTCTGGTTTCTGATTGAGATTCTTACGAGAGCGTGGTATCCCTGTCTTCGTATGAGGGATTCTTCCTCTGAGACTATTTCCAGAACAAACCATTGTTTTCAGTAGGGAAAAATACTGAGGTTTCTTGGTCCCTTAAAAAATAATATGAACTGCTACAACTGGAATTTCCAGAACCTCCCCTATGCCCCTGGTGCTGCCTGTATTGGAGGATGTATTTATCACAGCCTGGGGGTTTCCCCTGACAGCTAACCTGCTGCTCTTTGCAAAGCAGATCAAATGTACAAAGTTCCTCAGTCTTTCAAGTTTTTGTACAGCAATTCTAGACCTGAACTGTCAGCTATAGCTCGAGTTAGTCCAGCTGCTGCTGAGCATTTTAATTGTAATCCTTGTCTTTCAGACAAAGATGGTAAAGCTATTTATAAGCTTGTAAGTTTTTATACTGCCAAATTGTAAAAGTATAAGGGATAATGTGATGTCCTGTCTCACCTTCATTCTTAGGTTGGGTTTGGAACCGATCCTCTGTTCTGACACGGCCTTATACAAAGCACGAGGTCTTCCACTAGCTTGTGACTAAAACCCTATCCCATGATGCACTATGAGAGTTCCCCAGATCTCATTTGCTGCTAAACAAGATTGGGTGCTCTTCATACTGGCTCTGGCTACCCTATCCCATGATGCACTATGAGAGTTCCCCAGATCTCATTTGCTGCTAAACCAGATTGGGTGCTCTTCATACTGGCTCTGGCTAAGTAGTTTTTTTTTTTCTGCCTTACATTTGAAAATTGTTAAGACTCTTTTCAATACTTTTATTTCAACTAATTAAGTAAATCTCCTGTTTTCTGATCTCCTTCTGCAATTTTTTGCTGTTGACCATCGTTATTTCCAAAAGGCCTTTATTTCCCTATCCCAGCGTTAATTTACAAGCCCGTTTTTAGAGGGTTTTTCTTTGCTGTAAAAAATAGGCTAGTTTTTTGAGTTAGACCACTGCCTTAGCACATTTAAATTAGAGGGCTTTCCCCTTTGGTTTTCCTCTTAAATACTCAGGGCTAGCTCATTTAAATTACAGAGCTGCCTCTGTCCATTTTAGTTAGAGAGCCCTTTTTTCTATGTGTTTAGCTGATTGCTGCTGTTTAAAAAAAAAAAAAAAATGTTGTGTAAAAAATTAGTATGTGTACCTACACATTTCTCTGGTTTTCCCCTAGAGTTGTTAGCTGTGTTTTCCTGTTGTAATTCCTATTATTCATGTCTTCTAAAGATTTTAAACCCTCTGGGTTTAAAAAAGTGTGTAAAGTGCAGACAAAAAATGTCCATAACTGATGGACGTACCATTTGTGTCTACTGCCTCAAAACCGTTCACCTTCAGGAATCCTGTGCTGTCACTTCTTTAGTCACGGGGTATTATTAGAGAGAGAGAACAAGCTCATCCTGAGAGGTTTGCTGAAGAAAGAAGCAATTGAAGGTCAGGGCCCTTCAAAATCCAGTCAGTCCCCTTCTTCAAAATCAGACAAGTTGAGGAAAAGGTCCTCTTCTTCGAGCAGTCAGTTGGAGCTGTCAAAAAAGTTACATAAGGTTTCCTCTTTGGACCCGAAGCCTGTTGGGCCCGAGTAGCCTTCTTCCTCAGCTATTTCTATATTGGTGCCATTGGAGTTTCATGTGCAGAGCCGGTCCCCTGAATTGGAACTGGTATCTCCCACTTTAAGGTCTCCTTTATTGCAGTCTTCCAGATCTCCTGCTCTCTTCACTCAATCCTCCAGGAGCTTGTCTGATGATGACGTGGACTGCGTGATGCAGAGGCTTTTGAGGACACAGGCACTTGCCAAACTCTTGTTGGATCCAACCCAGAGGGGTTTGGAATTGACCAAACCTACATTGTCACTGTCAATTTCCTCATCTGACCTCCGAGCCAGAATGTCCGGAACTGAACATAGTGGAACCATTGAAGCTGAGACCCATCTCAGGATCTTTGGCCCCAACTACTGCTCTGACATCCTCCGTTCCATCTGAACTTGTGGTGTCTAAGAACCAACTCTCTCCAGTCATGTCCAGGGAGGACAGTTGTATCCGACAGTTGTCCGATCCAAACTTACCTCTTGGGGGATCAGCTTGGGTGAGCTTGGCTCCTACCACAGCCTCGGAGCCAACCCCTTTGGTGTCAGGGATTCCCTCTGTTTCTTTGGAACCAGGAGTCTCCCCTCATTATCTTGAAGCCCCCCCCGGCCCTGGTCCAAGGTAAGTGCCATCTCCACAGACAGGTCCAATCTCTGGTCAGGACATTCTTCCCCCAAAGACAATGGTGTCTGCCTCAGTATCACTGCATCCACAGAGATGCAGAGACCCAAGGCCTCAGGATGCCCCATCGGACGACCCCCCCCTTCCGAAACCTCTCCAGAATAAGCTTACAGACCTTGATAATTTAGAAACGTCCCCACAGCCACCCTCTGAGGATGTCTCCTTTGCAGGCATTTTGGAAATACTAAAACAGAGAGGAGGCTGGAAGCCCATCAACCGAGGAGGAGTCTGTATACCTGAAGGCTTTTGGCTCTCATCCTTCTGCCACTTGATGCAATTAGATAATCGAAAGGCATGGGAGTCTCCAGACTCCTAGGAACTTGTTCCCTTGGAGGCCAAACAAATTCATCACTGCACCTTCAGACAAGTTATTTCTTACCAAGGGTGTCCCAGTAGATGCTATAGTGGTGGCGGCAGCCACCAAAAAGGAACTTTCAGAGACCACCTCTTCTGTCCATCTGCCGAACAGAGTCTCATACGATGGACAGATATGGAAAGCATATCTTCTCTTCAATGACTTTTGTGCTCAGATCGCTGAATTATCTGACTTGCTTTACTAGGCTTCAGAGAGAGCTCCTGAAAAAACTAGGAGATGCCATCAAAGGTTCAGTAGCTGAAACCGTATTAGACGAGGTTTCTTCTCCACTCTCCACCTTAACCTCAGTGGTCAGCTCCTCCTTGAGGCTCATTTCTTATGCAGTGGATGGAGCGAGCAGGGCAGCAGGTTCAGGAATTTCCCTAAATAGACATTCCTAGATGCACTTAAATAGACTTTCCTAGATGCACTTTTGTGACTTTGCAGAACCCTTTAAATCTTCTTTTGTGAATGCCCCATTCGATGGCTCATCTTTGTTCGGGCCAAAAGTCAAAGACACACTAACCAGGTGTGAATAAGAAGGAAAGTCTCTCTGCCATTGGAGTTTGGGTAAGACCAAAGGGTCAGAAAGGAGGAAAAATGTGGTTTCGAAAATCCCAGAGAACTTTCCAGGACACACATGGTTATTCTTCCCCCCGGGGCAGAGGGGAAAGTGTTAATGGAACCATGTGGCAGAGGGGGGTCTGCAAAGCCAGGGTGATGGGGAATCCTTCCTTGGTGAGCCCTTTCAGTGCTCCTGAAGGGAGGCCTGCCTGTCCATCTCTGGAGGCAGTCAGTGCCTGCATATCTTTGTACCTAAAAGCCTGGCTGACAATAACAAAAGACAAGTGGGTACAAAGTATCATATCCAAAGGATATACCATACCCTTTTCCTTCCCTGTCCCAAACACAAAAAACATCTCAGATGTTCCATCCTGTCAAAGGGATCAGGCAACACTACAAATACAAAAGTTGCTAGTCAAAAGAGTCATCCAAGCATCCCCTCAGACCAAATAGGATCAAGGCTCAACAGGAGACTAGAAACCCATCCTGGATTTCGACAAGTTGATCAAATCCATGAGAAAGTCTTATGGATTTTAACACTGCAGTCGATACTCCCTTTTCTGGGATGAGATGATTGGATGTGCTGTATAGACCTCCAGGATGCATACTACCATATAAAAATGGATGGGTGATCCAGGAGTAAAAACAAATAAACAGGAAGACAAACAAGTCCACTGGTACAAATTTATTGTGTTAGCGCTTTCATGCACATACCTTTGTGCACTTCTTCAGACCGAAGAAGTGCACGAAGGTATGTGCATGAAAGCGCTAATACAATAAATTTGTACCAGTGGACTTGTTCCTGTTCCCGTTTATTTGTTTTTTCTTGATCCAGGAGTAGTTTGTGCTTTTGGCTGGGAGCCAGTCGCTACCAGTAATGAGCTCTGCCCTTTGGCCTCACTACAGCCCCTTCGAGTGTTCACCAAGTGTAATGGCAGTAGTAGTGGCTCACTTGAGACGCCAGGATTCCGAGTGTTTCCGTACCTAGATGACTGGCTCCTAATCGCCACCACCGAGCATCTACTATCCAAAGCAAGGGACACCACTTTACATCTCTGCTCTCACCTAGGAATCGCAATAAACTATGAAAAATCTGCCTTGTTGGCATCTGTGTATTGTTTTTATAAGAGCAGATCTAGATGCAACAAATATGATGGCAAAACTTCACTCCAAAAGAAGTCCTATGACGTCAAATCCTAAACCTTCTTTCCAAGAGAAAAGTACAAGCAAGAACACTCTTCCAAAGTATTTGGTACATTGACAGCTGCGATAACTCTGATTCCATTGGCACGTCTGCACAGGAGTATGCTACAGTGGTTACTTTTCACTCAGTGTTCCATGCAGGAACTACCCATTTCCTACCAAATTTTGATAACTGAATCCTGCAGGAAAGACTTTCATTGGTGGGTTTACTCCACTGATGTAACATTAGGTTGTCCCTTTCTTCTTCCCCAGTCTTTAGCCACAGTGACCACAGATGCTTCCCAGATAGGGTGGGGCAGGTATTATCTGGGAAAGATGGTTCAAGGCACTTGGCAGGAGCACGAGACCCATACATACATCAATATCATAGAGATGAGAGCAGTGCTTTCACTGTTGCAAGCATTCCAGGACTCTCTTCTGCGAGAAACTATTGCAGTACAGACTGACATGTCAGTTGTATGGTACATTAAACAAACCCGGAGGAACCAGATCTTACTCCCTTTGTCGGGAGGCCCTGAGAGTATGGCACTGGGCAACCTCCTCCCAACACTTTCTGATAGCAACACACATCCCAGGGAAATCCAACGTGATTGCAGACAAACTCGGCAAAGCGATTCTGATGGCTTAGAAGTGGTCCCTAAAACGGGAAATGGCAGAAGAGGTTTTCTGCAAATGAGGCCATCCTTGCTGTGACCTTTTTGCCACATCCATGAATGCCAAATGCAGCAGCTACTTTATCCTGATTCCCCCCCCCCCCTCCAGGGGAGTTATCATGGGAAGCAGTTGTTCATGATTAGCCCTCGGGTCTCCTCTATGCCTTTCCTCCCTTTCCCTTGATACCAAAATGTCTTCAGAAAGCCAGTCACTTGGGAAGGAACTTAATATGTGTCGCCCCATACTGGCCTCATCAAATTTTGGTTCCCCTTCCTGTGGCCTCATCTCCAGGAGGAGCCGTGGATTCTGGACCTTCTGACTCATGCATCAGGGATGCTCCACTTCTCCCTGCAAACCCTCAAATTGACAGTTTGGCTGCTCTGATTGCAACCATAGCCAGGCTCCCTAACCTTTCTGCGTCAGTAAAGCATATTCTGATCTCGTCCCGTAAAGCTTCGACAAGAAGGTTATATAGAAGCAAACGGAAAAGGTTCTGTTCATGGGCCTTAAATAATCACATTGATCCCTTATTTGCCCCAATGGCATCTATTCTTGAATTCCTAGCACAACTGTTTAATGAAGGGGTAGCTGCAGCTATTATTCTGGTCCAGCTGACTTCCATATCTAATTTCCATTTGGGACAATCGGGCCCTAATGTGATGGCCCACAAATTTTGCAAAGCCTTTCTTAAAGGTACTGTTTATTAAGACCACCTATTAAGGTCCCCCCACCGCTATGGGACTTAAATTTTGTTTTATCATGTTTGATCCTTCCCCCTTTTGAGCCTGCATCATCCTGCAACCTCAGGTATCTTACTTAGAAAACGATTCTCTTGATGGCTATTATTTCTGCAAGAAGAGCTTCAGAGCTGCAAGTCCATAAAGCCCCCGTACATACTTTTTCACAGAGATAGAGTATCCATACGAACAAACCTATCCTTTTTACCCATAGTATGCTCAGAATTTAACCTGAATCAGTCCATGGAACTACCTGTTTGTTTCCCAAACTATAGCAACAAGGCAGAATATATGCTGCACCATCCAAAAAAAGGGTGCTCCTGTGTCAAGTCACACTTTCAAAAGTGGCTATCAGATTGGTAAGTAAGAACTTTACCATAAAGTAAAAAATCATATAGGTTCATAGGTAGGTACTAGGCTATCGGCCCAAGGGCCTAAGTAAGCCTAGCCAACAAGGTTCCCTGGCTTACGCCACCCAAGAACATTTATTTTCCTGTGCCCCTGTCGAGCATAGCCACAGAAGTGATCCATGGGGTGTATTTCCTATTTCCCATCCATTTATCAAGATTTTTCTTGAGTGCTAATGAGGAAATTTGATTGACATGTAGGTTCATAGGTACAAGAGCCATTGCAACCTCTTCTGCCTTTCGGGCAAGACTACCTATTGACATTTGTGCTGCAGCAACATGGGCAAGGCCTCATACCTTTATCATTCATTATAAAGTTGATTTGGCCTCCAGGAAAAGGGCCTCCTTTGGGTCCACTGTTCTGAAGAATATTCTCCCTTGAGCCACCAGAGAAGGATGGTGCTAGGGACGCTGTCCCAACCTGTTAAGAATGAAGGTGAGATAGAACAACATCACATAAAGAAGTTATGTGCTCACCATGACGTTCCATTTGTGTTGGCCATCTCTCCTTCATTCTTACATCCCACCCTCCTGCCCCCCAGCCTTTCGCTCCTGCAGGACCGAGCTAGTGCAATTGACTATTAATGTCCTTTGACCTTCTTCATTGCTCTATCACTTATTCAGTGACCTTTATTTAGCTGCATCTGCAAACAAGATCTGGGGAACTCTTATAGAGCATCATGGGATAGGGTTTTGGCCACGAGCTAGTGGAAGACCTTGAGCTTTGTATAAGGCTGAGTCGGAACAGAGGATCGGTTGCGAACCCAACCTGCTAAGAATGAAGGCGAGACTGACAACACACATGGAACGTTATAGTGAATACATAACCTCTTTTTTAGCTGCGGTTTCCTCTTGTGAGGAAAAATCTACTTTTATGTAGTCTAGTTTCTCAGGTCACCACTCATTGTTTGAGGTGTATTTGATACTGTAGGTACTGCATGTTCTTGCTTGATCACTGTTGCAGTTTTCCCATATTATTGGATTATTTTGCTGAGGTAATCTGATGTCTAGCCACTGTACCAAAGCCAAAAACCTTTCCATATTGTCATTATTCCAGACTACTTCCTTAGCCTATGGGTTTAGGGGCACATGATGCAAAGAAAGTTATGTCTTTTGATCAAGAAGTTTAATGGTGGGAGAGACCTGTTTCTCAGAGAAAGTCTATGGGACAGGCTTCACATCCATGTGAAGCAAAATTCCTGCCTATTCCTATTTAAGTGCAATTTTGACCAGTGGATGGGTAATCAGAAATTCACCCCTTGTCTGGCACTTGTATGTCTGGACAAAGGCAGTCAGTAAATCATCCCCTATGTAAATCAAATCTTGTGGGTCACATTTGGGTCGCATGGCTAGGCTTACAAGAGCCTTCATGGTTGTTAGCCTGGTATGCACGTATAAGTTTACAGAGTCTGTGACTCTTGCACCCCTGTTATGCTGCTAGCCTTCTCTCCCATTTGTCTGCTTTCCACATTGCTGGCAGTTACTGTTGTCTGCACTTGGTCAGAAAAGTGTTCTATTGGGGAACCATGTTTTTCTTGTAAAGTTGCGTTAATAACCGCTAAGAAAGGGAAGTGTGACTCTAGCAGTCAGATGCATTATCGGGACTTCCACTCTTTGTGCTTATTTTGTCTAGGGGCAGAACGCGATTCCAAAAACTTGTCAGATCTGTCAGTTGTAAGTTTCCAAGACACTCTGTACTGGTCTTTCCTCTGAGAACCTTGAAGCTCTTTGTGCAGTCCAAGATGCCAGAACTCTCAGCCTTGGGCATTCTGCTCTCACCAAAAAAGTTCAAAAAGGCTATATCTGAACCATGTGCTACTAATCTGATTCACCCTCACCCATTGAGATGCTGCAAGAATCCATGGTATATACCGGTCTCCTTTTCAGTCTCCTGCTAATGTGACCATGCCGGTGGCTGGTATGGTGTCTCATTGTGGCATGGCCAATGAGACCATTTTTACCAGGCGGTTGAGGAGGAGGAACAGAGGGTGATAATTTCAGAGGGACCATTCATCAAATCCTTGTGTGAGATAGAGGTACTTTTAGTTTCTCTAGGGTTCTGGTTCACTGCACTTTATTAGGGTAGAAGTCATTCCTAAAAAAAAGAAATGGAAAACTAAAAATGTTTTTCCAGTTCAGATGTTTCAGGGAAGGGAATGGGTAGAGTTCTCACAAGGGCTATATAAGGCCATCTTGTCTCTAAACCTCCCATCATTCATTTTATTATCCCCCCCCCCACAAAGAGACGGCATGAATCTTCCTTTGAGGAGGAGGAATCTAATTCTGACATTTTCCTTCGCTTATTCATCATTCTCATGGTCAGCTTGCTTCTGATTTGTCTCTGTAGGTTAGCCAGGGAAAAGACAATTTCATTTAGAGAAACTATAACTAAAATGATTCAGCACTTTGATTTGGGATCATAATGGGTATCTGATGGTCAAAAAATATAATTTGTTTGAGGTGGGGGGTCCTAGGCCATCTCCTGTCCCTCAAGTCTTTGATTCCTTCCTGGATACCTTTGCATCCACATAATCTTCTGCTGATTCCCAGTCTCCAGTACCCAAGAAGCCTGATAGGCTGTATAAGATTCATGTGGACCTTGAGTTTCTTTACAAAAGTCCCGTAGCAGATCCTTCTACCATTCCATTTCTACTGACAAGCCTACTAAATATTTGCTAACGGCTAATGTTTTGCCATTAGACTGAGATTGTAGGGCCATGGACAAATATGGAAAGAGTGCTTATAGTTCTACCACTCCTTGCTTTCAGAGCTTTAAATTACCAAACTGAAATTACAATTTTTTTTTCCATTTTAGGAGATCGTAACAAAACTGTAGCTTGAGGATTCTGTGTCTAAGCAACAAGCAATCTACTCAAGTTGATAGATGTTTCATTAAATGCAGCTATGATGCTGCAGAGGCCTCTTCAGGGCTACTGCTACTTGATTAGTTACTAGATTTGCTTGGCTTTGCCTACGTTCCCTCCCTGAGAATGTAGAGGTAAATTTCTTGGATTTTCCTCTTCACAAGGTACTTTTTATTTGGATCGTGTGCATCAGAAATTTGTATGACTGCAAGAGAAAGGTAAAACATTAGGGTCTCCTCGACCAGGCCACCAGCATTTAGGAAGAGGCTTTTATTTAAGAGTTTCTGGTGCCCTTCTGGATTTATTTCACTTTAACAACAATGTCGATGTTTGTGTGCTGCTATGATTGCCATTGCTGTGGCAGATTTCTCTTTTGTAAGAGTTGGTGCGATTTGTGGAGTTGGTATCTGTAAGTAGCAGGGATATGGGAGGTAAACTCCCCTACATGTGTGTGTGTGTGTGTGTGTGTGTGTGTGTGTGTGTGTGGGGGTGCCTTTGCAAAAACATAGAGTAATGATCTGATGTCATTTTCATTCGTTCTTCAGCGAATGGGTTCTGATCTGATCCTCTGATTCGACTCTATCACTTTCTGAAGATTCTAGGATCCAAATCTCTAGCTCCTCCCTTGTCCATAATGCCCCTGGCCATTACATCACCTTGGATCTCATTTGCTGCTCTTCAAGACTGTTGGGATTGCAACTTCTCAAGCTCCTTATGGGTTGTGTGAGTAAATTTTTTTTCCTTTTACTTGTGACAGTTTTTTCTCTGTTTTAATATTAATTATCCCCGTAACGTTTTAACCTGTTTACAGAATTTTCAGTAAACTTTTGATACTACCATTGTCTTCTTCCCTTGGTATAGTACTGTAATACCATCATTGGTAGTTTTTCTTCTGTCCAACATAATCTCTTTCTCTCCAAAAAGTATTTTCTTTCCATTTCTAGACTTTTTTTTCCAGTATGGCTGATAAGCCTACTGGATTTCAGAAATGCAGATGTTCATCGTGTTTCACTGTTGCAGTCATGACTGTAGGGTTCTCCCCTGCCGGCAGGCAGCCCTCAGTCGGCCAGAATCCCAAAGTCTGGGTCCGGCGTCAGCTGTTCAACCATGCTCCCTGATGTCAGAGTGCCGGGAGTATAAAGCTGACAGCCGACGCCATCTTCTCCAGTCTTTCTTGCCGTGCGGTGATAGCAGTTCGCAATTGCAGGTCGGTTGACTCCTGCCGAATTTTTCTATATACTTCGGTCCGAAGACTTTCTTCTCCACTCAAAGCTAAGTACTCCGTTGGGGAAGCTTTTTTCTTGCTCCACTCCGATGTCAGAAAAAGTTAATAATTGTATTTCATGTGGGAAGCAAATACCTCATAAGAATTTTCATTCTTACTGTATTCCTTGCTTAGGCCCTGACCACGACATAGCTAGTTGTTGGTTTTGTGCTAGATTCAATCAACGTACAATTAAGCGAAGGTTCGATTTTGCTTTTCATTACTTCGTTAGGCGCTTTAACTACAAAATGTCGTCTGATACTGTACCGGCTACCGGAGTTCACAAACGTCGCAAGGATAAAGACAAGCCTCCGAGGTCCAAATCTGATGATAGCGCACATGCGGAGCCAGCTTCAGGTTCGGCCGTCGTCAGTGAGGTGCTTTTGCTGCCCCTGTTGTCGGCCATTTCAGAACCCACGGCCGAAAAGGACTCTCATGAGGAGCCAACCAGGCCTTTAAATATCTCTGTTGCAGGACCTTCGGACAATGCTCCTTCGGATGGGTCCAGAGCCGCTGTGCAGGTACCGGCTTCCGAAGGGGTTTTCAGGCCTACTCAACTTCTAGTAAAGGCAAAGCCAAAGACAAAGGCAAAGAGTCCTTCTAAATCAAAGACTTCAAAACAGGCCTCTTCTGAACCGGCTCCCAAGTCACAGAAACAGTTACTCAAGATGGCGGAGGATTTAATTACTATGATTAGGGGTTCTCATCCCCCTCCAGATAAAAGGCCAAGGCAGGATGTTTATTATGATTCCTCTGATCAGGCTTCTGTTTCCTCAGTTTCTTCTTCTGACCAGGAATATTCTTTTCGTCCTTATGAGGATTCTGATGCGGAAGAATCCATTCCTTCAGCTTCTCCTCCTGAGGATTTCTCTTTTGGGGAAACTTTGCATGAAATGAGGGAACATTTCCACTGGGAGGGACAGGAGTATTCGGAATCCAAGAAAAGACTGAGGGATTTTCTTCTTCTTCCCCAACATAGACCCCTGGCTATTCCTCCTGTTTTGGATATTGTGGATGATGCCTTTTCGGAGGCTAACTTAACCCCTGACTCTCTTCCTCCTGCTCCTGTTAAGCCTGATAGATATTACAGGGTTCCTGATTCTCATCAGTTTTTATACAAGAACCCTACTGCTGACCCTGAAACCATTTCTCAGGGTCCTAAGGGAGTTAAGGCCGCTTCTGCCAAAAATCCCATTCCTACTGAAAAGGATTCTCGAGCCTTGGAAAGATGGGGAAAAAAGGTGTACACATCTGCTCATTATAATACAGACCCTCCCATCTTTTCCCACCAGCTCATGAGACAGTTCCTCAGAGGAGCTAAGAACTTAAGACCTCCTAGATCTCCTCCCATTCCTGCTTGGGATCTCAACTATGTTTTGGAAAAACTAACCCTGCCTCCTTTTGAGCCTGCCGCTTCTTCTGACATCAAGTTTTTATCTTGGAAGACAGCTATCCTGTTAGCACTAACCTCTGCCAGGAGAGTTTCAGAGTTACAAGCTCTTATGGCTGTGGAACCTTATATTATTTTTCATCAAGACAGGGAATCTTTGAGGACTAATCCTACCTTCATGCCTAAGGTGGTTTCCAAAGTGGCTTTAAATCAAACTATCCACTTGCTAACCTTTTTCCCCACTCCTCAAAATAAAGGGGAAAGGATCTTACATTCCTTGGATGTACACAGACAACTACGTTTTTACCTGAACAGAACCAAGGACATCAGAAAATGTTTCTTATGCTTCTAGTTCCCAAGGTAAAGCCATTTCAAAACAGACCATTTCTAAATGGATTGCTCATGGAATCAGATTTTGTTATTCACACCATGGAAAGCAAATCCCAGGGAGCATACGGACTCATTCCACCAGAGCTGCTGCCACTACTGCGGCCTTCCTCAGGGGAGTTCCTACCAAAGACATTTTGGAAGCTGCAACTTGGAGTTCAGTGCATACTTTTTCTAAGCACTACAATCTACTCTCTACTCTAAGTCTAGGGCAGGCTTTGCCTCTGCAGTCTTGCAGGGCCTTTTAGCCACCCCTTCTTCTATATGACCACCTCCCTTTCTTTCTTTCAGCTTTGGGATTCTACCCTACAGTCATGACTGCAACAGTGAAACATGATGAACATAGTACAGTTGTGTACACCTACCATAAATGTAGATGTTCGAGTGTCTTCACTGTTGCAGTCTGGGTTTCCCTCCCTCCTGTCCCCTCTTATTTTTACTTTTGTGTATTTCCTTCTTTTCACCATTCTTCTGAGGTGTATTTGCAAAGGTTATGGGACCTTTTTCATTTTGGGACTCCTGACATCTGGGGGCAAGAAAAACTGGAGAAGATGGCGTCAGCTGTCAGCTTTATACTCCTGGCACTTATCAGGGAGCATGGTTGAACAGCTGACGCCGGACCCAGACTTTGGGATTCTGGCCAACCGAGGGCTGCCTGCCGGCAGGGGAGAACCCTACAGTCATGACTGCAACAGTGAAGACACTCTAACATCTACATTTATGGTATTGGTAGGTGTACACAACTGTACTTTCCTGTGGCATAAGACCCCAGTTTTGATGCCTACAGGGAGTGCGCTTATTGTTTAGGCTTAGCACATCTGGACACCTCTTGTTCAATATATGCAGCCTTCAATGTGAGGGCAATTAGTAATAGGAGGAACAAGCTAATTTTGAAAGGCTTCCTTCCTGCTTCTCCATCTTCAGGCACTACTTCTTCAGGGGCTCAAACCCCACCCAAAAATTGAAGGAGCCCAGGGAACACCTTAAGTGCTCTCTTGCCCAGTCTTCTCAGCATATGTCTACTGCAGAACCTCCCAAAAAGGTTGATTTTAAAAATCTCTGATCCGAAGCCCTGTACTTCCAGGTTCTCTCTGGAGATGGTGTCGCCAAGACTGACATTCCCCTTTTTGCAGGAAACCTCTAAGAAATCCAAGGCCACCTTCCACATCCTCCTCCATTAGGTCTTCCTTAGGCTTTCTGAAGAGGAGGTGGATAGGATGATGAGGAAATTCTTCAGAAGACAGAGCGATGGGGGTTTTGCCAGCTCTGCCTCCCATGGGATCCGTGAGCCACCAGACATCCTTTCAACCCATAATTACTCCTCCTCTGATTTGACCACCCATGTTGGAGTCTTTGTATCCCAAAGCTCCAGGAGTTAAACCATCTGATCTGAAGGTTATTTTAACCACTACTCTGGCTACATCCATGACCCAGTTGGCTCCGACAGTGTTGGAGCATGAAGGCTCTTAGAGCCAAAGTATGAGCATCGGATTCGAGGGACTGACTTCAACTCTTCTCAGAGCTGGCATAGCTTGATAGCTATACTTAGACTCCTCCCTCTGAGTGGGGGGGAGGTTGGGAGGCTCGGGTTTTGTCTGCTCTGTGATTCTTGGCTCTGGTGGGATTGTCCTTGGCCTGTCTGGGCCCCCTCTGCCTTTGAAGTGGTATAGAGGGTTTTCTGTCAACATAGAGTAGTGTTGACTCTTCCCTGTTAGGAGTAGGATAAGGATCCCATGGATCCTGTCTCTGAGCCTTTGCATCCTACACCTCAGGGACAGCCAGCCAAGAAGAGCGTTCAGGGAGCTCCGTGTCTCTTCCGATAACTCCCCGGAACATTCCACTGAGGAGATCCCTCATCAGAGGAGGATGTGCAAGAGGAGGCACCTAGATTCCCCACAAGAATCCCTCACAGTAGACTCCAATTTTGAGGGGGAAGGGTCCCCCAGATCTCCACCAAAGGAAACCTCTTTGAGATCCTTCAAAAAAGTGGTCTTCCTAAACCCCTTTCCAGGAGGAATCCGTGTTCTTGGAAGCCTTCAGGTCTGGCTCATCTACATCTTGGGTTAACCCCCCCCGCAGAGAACTTATTTTTTCCAGGAACCAACACGGTGGTAAGAAAATGCTTGTTCAAGAAATCTCAAGGTCCTTTCCAGGAAATGTGGAGAATTTTCCCCCACAGGCAGAGGGGGAAATAACTAAAGTAATGGGCATGGTTCTGCGGACTCCTTTTGCTGCGTGGACGAAGGATCTCGAGATTCCATCTCTGATGGATCCTTCCAGCATTCCTGAAAGGTTTACTGACTGTCCATCTCTGAAGACAGTGAGGGTGCGCTTATATTTTGTTCCCTTTTTACAAATTCCAGTAAAATCAAGGAAAGTTCTCGTCAATGTTACATCCAATCGGAGGGAGCTAGCGGCTCAAGAACTAACAAAGTTGTTGGACAAGATTCATCCAGGAGATCTCACAAGACCAAACAGGGTCATGAATTTACTGAAGGCTCTTTTTAGTGCCAAAAAGACAGGAGAGCTGAGACCTATGTTGGATCTAAGGCATCTAAACCAGTTTTTTTTTTTTAACAAACACCTTCCAAACCCCCATATCTGATACTTCATACGAACAGGGTCACTACTTTAAAAATCCATCCTTTCTACCAAAAATTGCCTCTGAAACCACTATCAAGCAGGTCATCAATTTGACAGTTTTCTTCCTCAATTTTCAAAACAAAGGAGAATTTATTCTTCATCTTCTTGATGTACATAGGCAACTTTGTTTTTATTTGCACAGGACTAAGGAGATCAGAAAGGCCAATCATTTTGTCAGTTTTACTAGTAAAAGATTGGGGAGACAAGTTTCTAAAACTACATTAGCTAAATGGATAACAGAATGTATTTCCTATATTTATTCCTTTGAAAGGTATTGATTTACCTAAACAACTGAAAGCACATTCAACCAGATCAATGACTACACTGGCAGCCTTTTTGGCTAGAGCCTGTATTAATATCTGTGCAGCTGCAACCTGGTCTAATACTCGCACCTTTTATTGCACATTACAAATTGGGCATTATTTCCAGAAATAGAGCTGCCTTTGGTTCTGCAGTGCTCTGGAACATCCTTCCATGAGGATCACCCAAGGTTATTATAGCTGGGGACTCTGTTCCATTTATTGAAGAATGAATGAAAATGACAACATCAGATGGACAAGCTATGTACTTGCCATAATATTCCATCTGTTTTGTACATTTTCATTCTTCCTCAACTTCCCCCCCACCTTGGGAGAAACCTAACAGGGGTGTTAGGAACTAGTTTGAGCTTCTGATCTTTCAGCTATCATTTTCCTGTCAGCAATGTTTTTGTATTGTAGGAGGTGTAATGTATATAGTAGCAGTAAACACTAATCCTGAGGTCTTATAGTGGTCAGGGGCATTATGGGTAAGGGAGGAGCTCGAGATTAGGATCCTAGATTCTTTAGAAAGTGCCCAAGTCGGATTAGAGGATTGAATCCAAACCCATTTGTTGAGGAAAATAACACAGCTGCAGCGTTATGGTGAGTACATAACTTGCCTACAATGGCATGACAAAAAGGGAATTTATATCTTTGTCTGCCATATTTATTTATTTATATTTGAACTACTGATATATATATATATTTTTTTTTGACAAGTGTTGATTTGTTTCTTTGATTTTTGTCTGTCAACCTTTTTTTAATTTAAATACTTGGTGCATGCAGAGTATCCGCGGTGGTGGTGCTGCGGTAGCATTGTTGCCTCACAGTAAGACGCTGTCCGGTTCGGTTCTCAGCTAGAGCGTCTTCTGCGTGGAGATATGCGTGAATGGGCGTTCCTGCGTTGAAGGTTGTGCATCAGGGCTGGCAACTCGGTACGTAAAAATCAACTGCCAATCATTAGCGGACCGGAGTTCCGCTGTGGCGACCCCTAACCGGGAAAAGCCGAAAGACTCAACAACTTGGTGCATGCAGACATGTGCATGCATGCACGCACGCACACACACACACATACACACACACACACACACACACACTTGTTGATATACAAGTATATCTCTAATGGTAATCCACCCTTCCCTGTCCTTAGTCATGTGTGATGCACCTTTCCCCATCTCTATACATTAAGATAGCAAATGCCCATTCTCTAACAAACTACTAAACAAGACACATACACACACACACACACACACACACACACACACACACACACACACATATACATACACACACACACACACACACACACACACACTTAAACGTAACATTCCTCAAGCATACCAACACATCTGTCCTCTTCCCTAGCCTTAACTCTCCCTCAACCCCAATCTTGAAATGTTTTTGTTCTAAACAAAAAATTTCAGCATTGTTACTCACTCTCAATTGCCTAATATTCGATAGTGCATACTTCTGCTACTCCTGCACTTGACAAAGCATGTATCCAAACATTTTTGACTCTGGAAAAATCTCTCGAGTATCTGGTCAACCAGTCTTATGAAATATACATTTATATATGAAATGCACATTATAATACGTGTGTGTGTTTCTGTATGCACATACATAATCTGCACATGTATTTGTATATGTGGGTATGTAAATGTACGCATATACAGTGTGTGCACACGCGTATGTACACACAGACATATTTATACACGATACACACATGCAGTGCATATCGATTATGCAAACAATTGCCTTGTTTGAAGTATGTGTTTTAGTGATTGCACAGTCTTCCAGCCTTAAAAATCAACTATTTGAATATTTGTGTGATTTGAGTACTGTACAGTAGGTAAGAGTCCGGTAAGTGGTGATGTGTGTTGGTAGTATTAGTTGGTACGTGTTGAGTATATGTTTTATTTGAAGTTGTTGCCAGTGCAATTTTCTGTGCACCAACAGTGATTTCTATTGGCAGAGAGATATCTCCCTCTTTCGAGTTGGTGGCAACAGTAGAGTTGGTATATTAAGTCTGGGTGGTTGTACCCCTATTAAGAAAACTTTTTGTGTGTGTGTTTTGGTGATTTCTTGCATAATGGGGATTTGACAGGAGTTTTCTTATTCGGTATGTCTGTATTTTGTGCATTCTCGATTCCCCCCCCCCCCCCCACACACACCCATTATGTGAAGCTCGGTATATGTAATGGGTGTTTGCTTATATAATTCTACATAAAGTGTGTGTGTTTTTTGATATATAGATGGGTGGATAGATAGACCTATAGATAGGTGTGTGTGTGTGTGTGTGTGTGTGTGTGTGTGTGTGTGTGTAGCTAACTTCTACTTCAGTCTTTACGCTTAGAACTTTTTAATTCAATCTCCAGCTGCCTATTTTACCTCTCCACCCTTGTGAATTCTATGTTTTCATTCCACCCTTAGACTCTGTGCCCTGCCCCCTATCCCCTGTAGCTACTTACCTCAAGTTTCCACCCCTACTCTCCCTTATTTGTTTTTCGTAGCCCAAGTCTTCACTCTTCCTTCTTGGCTCATTCCACTCCGTTCGCCCTACAGGCTCACTCCACTCCCCTACCCTGCCCCCAAATCTCACCCGCCCCCAGACCGTCTACATTTATACCACATTAACCACACCCATTCCACCTCATCCAATCAACTTTAATCTTTCCCCACCCCTACTCCTCAGCTCCACCCCCTACCACCTCATAACATCTAGCCTAACCCTTTCACATCTGTAGCACACTCCATTCATATCAATCACTTATCCCAACTGAAACCCTAAACTACAACTATGCTTATAAGATCATTATCACTTGTAACCCATCTACTACTACTACTTTGTTTAACCTGTTTTACCTACCTCACTGAACCCCTTAACACTACTCACTCCCCCCACTTTCACACAACCAGTTCAATCCCCAAACAACGCCCACACTCTTCTACCTTCATAAGCCCTCATCTATACTTCTGCAACCTCTCTCTACTCTACTCTTCCCCTACAAACTCTTTCCCACCTACAAGTTTACTAGTCTAACCCTAATTAGCAGTACTTATACAAAATATACAACCCTGAAACTATGCACAAAAAATTCCAATCATCTCTATTTCCATATTCACCAACTTATCACCACCCTTCTCTCCAGTGATATACATCCCAACCCTGGTCCCTCTCCCACCAACTCCTCAACCACCCCTTCTTACACCCCTTCATCTGTAAAAATCCTCTCCTTCTCAGCATTAAATGCACAAAGTATATGTAATAAAATCCCTAACCTTCATGCCTGGCTTCTCCATAACCATCCCGACATAGCCCAATCTCCGAAACTTGGCTGAAATCCTCCATAAAAAATTCTGAAATAACTCCCCCCCCCCCCCCCACAACTACATCATCATCAGGAAAGACGGAACCCACAAAAAAGGAGGCGAAGTT
This sequence comes from Protopterus annectens, assembly GCF_019279795.1. Lineage (NCBI taxonomy): Eukaryota > Metazoa > Chordata > Ceratodontiformes > Protopteridae > Protopterus > Protopterus annectens. The sequence goes on along the minus strand of NC_056735.1, from coordinate 1,343,599,435 downwards.
GCTCTATTCTATTCCTCTTCCCTTTCAGTTGCTCCATATTCTTAGCCTATGCCCCAATTTGCCAACGCCAAATTACTTCTAGCCCTACTCCTCTTAAACAAGCATAAATCCATATGCTTAGCCTTCTTCATACCTCCTGGTGACAATACACGTCTTATTGAAGATATACTCTCTCTTGGCTTTCCACCGACATAACAAATGAGACTTTTATCGTAGGTGTCGTTAATATTAACTGGTCCTCCATTCAATGCCCAACAAACCCCCTAAATATAAACCTTTACAACTTCCATCAGCTCATCAACTCCATAACCAGGCCATCAAAGGACTACTCCTCTGGAAGCACCCTTGACTGGATTCTGGTATCGCACCCACACCTTATCTCCAATAGCGGTACCCTCCCTGACACCTTCAGTGACCACTTTCGTTCACCGTCGGTCTTCCTCCCTACAACTGCCACATACCACCATCTCTATGCGCTCCTTAAACTTCAGCCCCAACACCTTCTCTAACTTACTGAAACAATTCAACTGGAGTCCTCTAAATACTCTACCCCTAGATGAAGTTGTCACTTATTTTAATACATTTCTAAAGCTATTAGATACTTCTGCCCCCCCGAGAACTAAAAGAATTGAGAGCAAAACCATCCCCTGGCTAAGCAAAGATACCTTAGCTGTCCTGCGCCTCCGTGATAAAGCCTTGAAGCACCATTATAAAAACAAAACCCCAGCCACCTTAAATGAATACAAACTACTCTGTAACAGCGTAAAAAAGCTCATCACTTCCAGCCGTAAATTTACTATACTACTCTCCAAAATAATCGCAAGACTAACACAAAAAAATTCTGGGATAGTATTTCCACCCTCTTCAACCCTGGCAGGAAGTAAAATCCATGCTCTGATCATAACACTTCCGATCCCAACCTGGCCTCCCAATTTAACAACTTTTTCATTGACTCCATAAGCAAATTAACATCATCCTTCACAAATAACTCCACACACCCAGCTACAATTCCCACTATCCCCCCTCCTCTGGTACTTCCACCTCCCACCTTCCTCTCTTCTCCCTCAAACCCATCCCTGTATCAACTATAAAAAAAACTCCTTCTAAAATTTAAAAAATGTCCCTGATAACATCCCTTCCTTCTTCCTAAAGACAGCTGCTGAAGCCATTGCCTTCCCCATCTGTATTCCTATAAACCGGTCAATCCAAGAAGGCTATGTACCCTAAATTTGGAAAAAAACCTACATTATTCCCTTCCAAAAAGGCAGAAACAATAATAACATCTCCAATTTTGGACCTATCGCCATCTTATCTCCCATCTCTAAACTTCTTGAAAAATGTATCCACATACAATTATTACCCTACCTCATCGACAATCTCCTACTAACCCCACACAACATGGATTCAGACCTGGTCACAGCACTGCTACCGCACGTCTCCCCTTTCTCAAAACTGTGAATAAAGCCTGCGACTCCGGCTGTATTGTTTCCACCCTCCTCCTGGACCTTTCTAAGGCCTTCGA